>NW_027115271.1:789573-799425 GCF_000696795.3 Halyomorpha halys | reverse complement strand
TTATTAGGTGTTTATTGTATTTTTGACATATTAGATGTAAATATTTTGACCTGGGCAGAATAGCCTGTATGGAGTTTTTTTTTAAAAGGGTTATGTCTCATAGTAAATTAAGATTGTCCCTGAAGATGGCCGAATTGGCCGAAACGTTGGACGTGTGAATGAAATAAATGTTTTGAGACTATAATTTGGATAGTGTTTTTGAATTATTTAGTATTAATTTCTAGTTGTTCGTATAAAATGTTGGATATTTGAAAAAATATATCTTTAGATCCATAAGACGCACTTATGTCTGCCAACACTCAAAATAAAGGAAATTTAACTTACTATAAAATAGTTTATGACACTTATCTTCGCAGGGGTAGTAGTTTTTATGAAATTCACATATGAATATAAATTTGGCAAATGAAATTTTGTCCGAACAACTATAAATCAAACTATTTTAGCAAATATCATGAAAACTACTACTCCTACGAAGATAAACGGTATAAACTACTTTAAAGCACATTGAATTAACTTTAATTTGAGCACTAATAAACATCTTTACGTCAAATGGTTCCTAAGATGTAGATTCCCCACAATAAATTCACTAACTACTGATTTCTCAGTACATTTTTTATGAATTGCTTGGTAAAAATCTGTATCTCGGGAACTATTAAAGGTAAACAGCTATATTAAGGCTCATATTTTAGTAAATTTACTCTACTTTAAATGATGTTCTATTAGATTTTCTATTTTTGTTGGTAATTTTAACGATGTATAACTGCGAATATTTTTTTTTCTCTTTCTTCTTTCTCATCCTCCCTAAGTGCCTTTCAGCGTGGAGCCTCTAACCACTTGGTCCACACATCTCGGTCCATGGCAAGCATCTTCATCTGAACCAGCGTTTTTCCTCTTTCCAGGTCTAGTCGTTGGATATGTTTCATATAGCTCCTTCTAGGTCTGCCTCGTGGTCTCCTACCTGTCGGCCTCGCCTCCATTTTCTTGGCACTCTGTCTTCCCCCATTCTACAGACGTGTCCATACCATCGGAGCTGTCGGTGTTCAATCACTGATTTTACTGAGGGGATCCAAAGTTCTTCTCTTATTCTTTCATTCCTTATCCTATCTCTCCTAGTTTTGCCCAATATTTTTCGCAAAAATCGCATTTCAGCAGCCGTAATTCTGCTCATGTGCTTGTATCTTGTTCTATCAGTACAGCGACCTTTTCTTCGGAGTCTTCATAAGTTTCTTCTGTTCTTCCTTCCTGAGAAAAGATGACATCATTTTCCTTTTCCAATTCTTTTATTTATTCAGATCCTTCCTCAGCCAAATACCTATTGTCACTGTTAATAGCACATAAGGCAAATTCCATGACCAAGGATGCTCTATGCTGTCTTCTTGGTTGAGGCTTTTGAGTACCAGAGGGTTATTGGGTTGTCTACTTTTTTCTTTGTTGAACAAGCTTTCACTTTCATATAATAGAAAGAATTGGAAGATATATTGCTTTAAAGATATGGAGCTTGATATCCTTACCTACCTCTCTCTTTCCCTCAACAGTATTGTATATCTGGTAGTAAATCCTATTTGCTTTATTTATCCTTTTGGACACTTCTTGGTCTATTTTACCAGATTTATTGAAAATTGTTCCAAAGTAGGTATAAAAGTTCACTGTTTTCAATACTTTGTCATTGCACACATTTAAACGATATGAAGCTCATATTTTAGCAAATTTACTTTACTTTAAATGGTTATCATAGATTTTCTAGTATTGTTGGTAGTTTTAAGGATATAGAGCTCACAATGAAAAATTAATTAATATAAAATTTTGAATCATCCGCCATTTAGTATTCCCCTATCAATATTTGGCAAACTCGTCAATTTAAACTAGATTTTTTTTTTTTAAGGTTTTGAAATAGTCACCATTTTTTATCCCCCCTACCTATACTTGGCAGGCTCATCAATTTCGACTAGTAATTATACAGTGTTCATTAAATTGATCAACTATTGGGGTGAAATAACTGAATTTGTTCTCCTCTTGAGCTCTTGTACTATTTTGTCTCCTCTGAGTTACCAGTGTGAAGGAGTCCTAAGAGTTCCTACAAGTATATGAACGTTTTTCATAGACCAGCTCCCAGATTGTCACTAACTATTTATACAAAATTATCTCTTTAACCAAGTCTGAAGCTAATAAACGACTGAACTTCTATTCAATGATACTGGTTAGGTAGCGAGTAGCATAAATTAGCTATGTAGTGAAAACCGCCTTACTGTTTGACGTCGATCGAAAATTATTCATGATGGCTGTCCTCTGTCTGAGATAAAATAATTAAATTCCCTCGACCTTGGAGGGACACTTTAGTCACGAACAACGCTCACATGGGAGGATTCACTTACGAATTAAATCCCTAATGAGCCGAATTATGGAGCCACTAATTCCATAGATCGATTCCCTGTTGAACATTAATTTCTCATTGCATGGCTCAGAATATTCGAGTGATGGTATGCATTATTAGTCATAGAAAGCTTTTATAATGAGCGCTTTCTGGCCCAGTTAGGGTCATATGGTCAATTGTCTGCCCATTATGTCGCTTCAGTTCGAAACCACTCACAGGTACAGGACCGATTTCAATTATTTGAACCTATTTTGAAGGTAAATACTCCTTTAATCCGAAATTCATTAAGTCAATGGTAACGAAGATCATTTGAATTCTGGATTATAAAATTTAACTAAAAACAGAGAAATGATTTATTTGGAAATGATGTCCAAATACACCAAGGGCCTGTTTCGTAATTAAATCTAATAGTATTAGTCCATAAATAAAACAAACTATAAAGATTAGATTAGATTAGATTTTTATTCAGGGCGATCAACATCCAGGTTATTACACCCTTTTTACTTTATTTATCTTCTTGTTTTTGACATTTGATAGTTGAATGTAGACTATTTCCTTTTACACTGGCTTTATTCCTCCTACACTGGTGGATTATATTTTAGTATAAATTTGAGTTTCTTTCAGAAATGTTAATATTTTGTCTATGGATTCTGCTGAGTCTTTAAGGGCCAATTCTCTTGTACGAGGAATTTTATTATTTTCGAAGGCTTGACGAAATGATGAGCATTCTTCAATTATATGCTTTATCGATAATGGAGACTGACAGGTTTGGCTTATAGGTTGGTCCTCTTTTGTGATTAAGTGGAGGTGTGCTAATGTGGAATGACCTATTCTTACTCTTGCACCAACCACTTATTCTCTTCTGTTTCTCCTTATGGCACTTGCCCACATTTGTGTGTTTTTTTTCAACATTTCTCAATTTATTGGTGAGTGGTACGTCAGCCCACATTGAATCCCAACTTTTTCGGAGTCTGTTCCTTAAAAATCCCTTTTTATGTCTTTCGGCTCGTAAATTTGGAGTGGTGGAACGTTCATTGTAGCAGCCTCTTTAGCCGCTTTATCCGCTGCCTCATTTCCAGATATTCCTGAGTGGCCTGGAGTCCAGAGAAAGGAGACACTTTTTTTAAGATGTTTTAGCATGTCTATATAGTTGTGAATTTTGTCGATCGTAAGTCTGCTTTGACTGAAGTTTGATAGACTCTGGAGTGGAGACATTGAATCTGTACAAATGAGTATGTTTGAGTATTCACTTTCTATGGATAAATGAAGTGCTGTGATAAATACTGTTGAGTATGTAGGTAATTTATATCTTTTGGGTGTTCCGTGTACTATTATTGCAAAACGAACATTTTCATTTTGTTTGGAGCCTGCTATACTTACAAACTATAAAGTACAAGCACTAATACATTTTGTTTTATGATGGGGACGACTATTAGTGATGTTATATGAGTTTAAGAGTAAAACATTATCTGGCAGAAATATATAAGTCAGTTAAATTGTACCAAATACCAAACTACAAGACTAATAGTATTTGTTTGTACTTTGTTATTGAACAGGGCCCTAGTTGCTCGAAAAAAAAAAAGCATTCTTATCAATCCATGATTGGATATATACACGTTAACATATGGTAATCAAAGATACAATTTTTTTTTCTACTTTTTCTTTTTTTAAACAATAATTAATTATACAAAATGCATTATATTGCAAAAATACTTTGTTTATTCAGATAAAAACAAATCATAAATTTATTTGATTTGATTTTTTTTCTACCTTTTTCTTCTCACACAAAGTTATATAATATTTTCTTCATTCATTATTTCCTTTTTTTCTAAACCCTAACTACGGTTTCTCTCTATTCCACTCTTTCATACCTCTCTTCTACAGCTATCCACAACACAGATTCAATCCGTTACACAAATACGATGAAAACGAAATTATCAATAAATAGAAATATATGGATAATTTTTTTTAAATATTCACAGTTTTATTCAAGTTATTCCAAGCTAAAGTTGAATGCAGAGGCAGTCGTAATAGGATCCAATCACTTCCTGAAAACTATTCCTCATATTCCAACCTTATTCCTAAAAAACAATCCAATCAATCTTCGATCAATGTCACTATAGACCAAACTCTCTCTTTGGAAAAACCACGTCTCCGATATTTCCCGCCGTACCTTCTCAACCCTAAAGCGTTTAAATTATCGTCGTCACCTACTTTTTTGAAACCCGTAGGCTCCTGGTTACTTTCTTAATATTCCCCCACTTTGATTGTTGCTGTGTAGCTTACGGGGGTGTTTCTGGGGATCTCGAAGCAAAATTAATACGGTTAAATAATTACATTCGATTCATCTTTGGGGTCCCCAGGGACGCCTCTGTCACCCGATTTTATGAAGAGTTGAAATGGCTTTAGCCCTGCTTCTGTTCTAAATAATTCCTTGCTTCCTTCCTCTACCAAGTTATCCAATCCCGCCGTCTATCGTACATCTCAGATATCCTTCAATTTAAATCCTCAGTGCATTCCCGCAGTACCCGTTCACGGCCCTCAGACTTATTATATGTAACTGCCCATCGAACCGCAGCCCATGGCAGATCTTTTCTCACCCGTTCTTCTTTCCTATGGAATTCTATTCCCTCCTTTATTCGTAGTTCTAATACCCATCCATTCTTCAAATTCCGTACCTTCTGTCCATCCAATTCCGGAAGAATAACAATTGGAAGTTTCAAAAAAGCATTATATATTTTCTGTATTTTTTGTCTCAGATATACAGAAATTGTATTTTTTCATTTATTATTTGTTAGTTTAATTGTATTTGATTTTTTATCATTTTTTTTTTTTTATTTATTATCAGAAGTCATCTTATGTTTTATATGACATGTGGTTCTATTTTATTTGTTCTATCATTTTTTAAAATATATTCTGTCGTTAATTATTGTTATTTATTTGTATCTTTTCAAATTCATTGCTTTATTCTATTTCAAAAAGTTTTGTATTTTCATCTCTATTTTGTAATTTCATCTTCACTCTAAGGCTCTAAAGCCTAATTGAGACGCCTGTATATTATTCTAAAGGGATCAATCCCAGAATAAATAAAGATTATTATTATTATTAGTAGTAGTAGTAGTAGTAAGAGTAGTAGTAGTAGTAGTAGAACAATCTAAGAAACAATAAATAAATTAATGTAACATAAAACTAAGTTAACTATAATAAGATACCACTATTATTTTTGACTTACTTCACAATTTGTTGTGATATTAGATTCTGTTTGATTACTCTGTTGTTTATTTCGTTGCTAAACTTTAAAATTTTAAAAATATAGAATTTATAACAGACTGTCCTGCAGCAATCTAGGCTTCAGTCTTCGGTATGAGGTTGGATTTCTCAAGTTGTAAGGCACAGCTCCTTTTTTTCCTCTTTCTTCCATCGCTTTCCCGATTCAATGATAGAAAGAGGGAACAATGTAAAGTGTGACATGATTTCCTATATGATATTATGAGGTTTAAAGTACATGAATATGGGACAGTGGTCCCGAAACATTGTACTATATTGTGATAATTTAATACAAATTTCATTCAACTGGAAGTTATTAACCTCAAAAAAGTTTTTATGAATAATTATTATAATTTAATATGCTTTTTTTTTTTTAATGACCATCTAAAATATTTCATAATTTATTTTGAATATATATATTTTTAAATAGTTTTCTTATCCGAGTTATGAGAAGAAGTGGACTCATGGTACCATGGGTTCGCATGGATTCTTCCCTCTTGGCCGCATTTTACTTCTTCTGTGACAATCTTCTTGTACTTATCGGATTCTATCAGTTCATCTTTTCTGTTGGAAGCATCGTGAGGATAGGAAACTTTCAGGTAAATATTTATGTAAATAATTAAATAATTGTGTTAATAATATGCAATGTCGGTGGTATAGGTATAGGAGAAAATACATTTGAACAGGTATATAGGTTTAAGTATTAAGGTTCTACGGTTACTAGAAAAAACAAAATTGATGATGAAATAAAAGCGAGGTTTAAGGCGGGAAATGCTTGTTATTTTTCAATTTCGAAACTGTTTTGCTCGCGCATTCAATCCAAAAACTTTAAAATTATGATTTAAAAAACTATTATCCTTCCCACTGTTCTTTAAAGATGCAGACGTGGCCTCTTACATTAAGTGATGAACAGCGAATTAACGGGATAATTTAGAAGATAACACAACACAGAAATTAGGGACCAACACCCAGTAAATATAATTCGAGTTATACCATTGCGGCTTATAAGGTTGTAGGGCTTAGTAACGAGCGGATCCTTAAAATGTCAATAGATTTGGTTCAGTAACCGGAGGGTATACGTTCGTGGGGTAGACCGAAACGTAGATGGGAGAATTGCGTTATAACTGATTTAGTAGAATCGGTTTTGGAGGGGCATCACTGAAAGGATATACCACCAATCGAATCTTCGGGTTCGCTAGGCCTTCATTATTATTATTATTATTATAAATTTAATAATCCTTTAACTGGAAGATTCTTATGGTATTATATGGATTTAGTGAATGACACAATTTCTTTCTTACTAAACTATAATAGTTTATTTCATATCATACAGCAACGTTTCGGGAGATTTCCCCCATCTTCAGGCTGTTGATAACAAAAACCTATATATGGTATATAATAATTTTCTCCTATTTGTCTTATTTGCTAATATATTATAATATTAATGTCATTATTGAGTAAAAACTTTCTATTAGTCATACATTGTAGGAGAATAATTACTAATTAGTAATTATTCTCCTACAATGTATTACAGAGTACTACAATTACTCTGCGATACAAAGCATGCCCTTCAGTTTACATTGACAATCGCCCTATACCACAAACAAACACTGTAACTTATTTAAGACTTACCTATGACAGAATGTTGACTTGGGGCCCAAACGTCAAGACAAAACGTAAAACGCTGAATTTCCAACAGAGACAATTATATTCTATACTACACCGACATTCTAAATTATCCCTCAGATAGACTTACCTTGACGTACATAATTACTTATTAAAACCCATATGAACATACGTCTTCCAAATTTATGGACTCGCTAAAAAGTCACAGATAAAAAAAATACAAACTTTTAAATCGCAATGTTTAAGGCTTGCAACGAACTCACCACTGAACCATTCACGCAGACCACGCAAAAAAAAAAAAAAAGAATAAAAACATCAAAATTAGATGAGCCCGCAACATTAGGATTTCATACTTTATATTAATATACTAAATATTAATTAAATATAATATTTTACTTTATTATAATTCAATGTAACTTTGCTCCAGGACATGTGCACGCTCGGCATCGTCATAGCTGTTCTTGCGACGGGGGTCATGCTCTCGATATTTTATATCCACTATCAGCAGAGGTTGGAAAAATTCATAAATAACTGGGACAACTTGAACACGAAAATTCTCAACGGCGAACCACAATTAGCCAAGTACTTCCAGAGGCTGTACCTCGAGATCACTAAGAGCAATGAAACCTTTGCGAAGAGGATCCTCTTCATCGCATTCTGGACCCCTTTCATCTATTGCTCTCCGGTCCCGATCATAGACGTCATCAAAGGGTCGTACAGGACGAACCTCCCTCTACCCATCCTATTCCCGTATGATGACCGTCAGCCTGGTCTTTACGAGTTTACCTTCTGCCTCCATGTCTTCGGGCTTCTCATATCCGTAATGAAGAAAATAGGAAACGATTGTTTCTTCCTTGGACTGTTCAAAATCCACTCTGTTTATCTTAGGTATCTGTCTGAATCTATTAAGGATGCGAAGAAGAAGTTCGCGAACAATGATTGGTTCATCAGAAGGAAGCAGATTGAAATGATAAAACTTCATACGGAAATCATAAGGTAAGATTTGTTGTATATCTTAAATTGAGTTTGTTTTTTTTCATACCCTTCATTAAAATAAAAACTAGTACTTCCTACATATGTAATACATCAAATGTATTATATATATTTTACTGTGCCTTCTCCCTTTGATTGCCTTGAGGCATTATAAGGTGATATCAGTCCAGCTAAGGTGGTGTAGTCTAACCATGGAACATTAAGGTTCTGATGGATGACTTAATTTGTGACAAAGTAAGGAACATTAAGGATTTTACGAAGGATTTTGGATTGTAAGGACTGCAATTCGGTGGTTTAGCAGAGCCCCAGATCTCAACTCCTTAAGTCCAGATAGGCCTTATAATAGTCATGTAGATCAGTCTTTTGTAATTAATTGGCATTTTAGACCGTTTGTCTAGTAAGTGTTGTAATTATTATTATATGGTGAGTGCCGCCCATTGGCTAATGGGCCTCACAAATGTTCGGGGGGAGGCTGTGAGTGAGTTTTGTATAATTTGTTGCTTGGAAAAATTCTAGATAGGGCTGGGCTCGAACTCACAACTTTTGGGTTGGTAGTCAGGCGCGCTGCCACGTTGCTACCGTCGCCCCTTTGTATTGTGTCGTAATAGTCGGAACAAACATGCAGTTTCCTGTCTTTTCAGTCTTGTATAAGGATTCCAAGTCACTCGATGTAGTCCTAGGTAACGGATCTGTTCAACAGAAATAAGTGGAGTATTATAAAAGGAGCTAGCTGTAAAATATTTTATAAAGGATTGGACCAAATATATAACCCTGAGGTACATCAGTAGACTGAGGACAGGGAGTACTGTTGTGATGTACTTTAAATAATTTAAGTATGTAGAGTGCAGGGAATTTCAGATCTTGTAAAGCAGTCCTAGGTGTCAGACTCGATCAAAAGCGTGTTCTACATCAAGAAAGGCTTCCGAGCAGTACACTCTGCGTTCCAATACAGATGAGACAAGTTCATAACATTAAAAATACATAGTTTATTTTCCATTATTGTCAACTAATATATTCTCTTCTATCCCTTCAAAAACCATATCATATCCATGATTAATTTAATATTAATTTTTAATACGTTTTAGAACTAATTTTGTGTTGATTTATACATAAAATTAGAATTTATGTTATTAATACAGTTTTTTTTTCAGAAATGCAGTGGAACTGGTTTCAATTTACACTCCAATAATAGTGATATACTATGGGAACCTTATTATTATTGTTGTTTTTGGACTGTTTACGCAAATTAAGGTAAATTGTTTACAATAGTTTAAGAAAATAAAATAATAAATCCAATACTTCAATATAATATTTCGAGGGGACATTTTAATTGATATGGCCCATAATTGTATGTCCCATTTTAATTTATGTTTCTATATAATAATTTTTAGAACGATCGGGATAGCGTAGTTCAAGGATTTGGCGTTGGAGGCTTTTGTTTGATAAATATCTTCCAGCTTTATATGATGAGCTCCTCAGCTGAAGAACTAGCAAGTGAAGTAAGGATATTCACTTCAATGATAAAAAAACATTTTTTTTATTATTTATTTAATGTAATTTACAACTGTACAAAATAATACAATAGGTAAATATGT
>NW_027115271.1:764150-783388 GCF_000696795.3 Halyomorpha halys | reverse complement strand
AAATTATTTTTCAATTTTTTTTTATTTTTCTATTTTTTATTTATTTATTTATTTTATTATTTTTTTTTTACTTTTATCATCCCATAGGCGTTGATGACCAGAGGGTTTTACGCCTTTAAGCAACAATCAACAACAACAACGTTGTGCGGCCCAACTTAATTGGGCAACTTCAATTTCACATACTTTATTTAAATCTAATCGGGCAATTTTTTTTTATCTTACAACATATAGGAATAACAAGTAAACAATATGCAATAATAGTATATGACTTTTTTCCTTTTTTTTTCGTTTTATAGCTTTATTCTTTTTCATTATTTTTTTTTCTTCTTTCTACACTTTATTAATTTTTTTTATAATCCCTCTTTTTATCGTTCTTCCTTTTTTTTCATATTTTCTCTTTCAACCCAATGTGACTTTTTTCTTTTTTTCTCCATTATTTTTCCCCTCTTTAACATAACTATAACACACCTAAAATACAACTAATATTCATTTTAAACAAATAAGAATATAAATCCGTAATATATATGTCATATAATTGATAAAAATAGTGATATGATGTGATGATATATACATAAAAAATATAATAATAACAAAAAGGTATAAAAAAAGTACCAAATATATGTAAAGATAAAAACAATTTTGAATAAACAAAATGTTGTGAAAAATGAAACTGTTTTTTTATGAAATATTTATTTTTTATACTTTATCAAAAAAACTGACTACTTAAAAACTAAACTACTTAAAAATATGTATACAAAATACATATAAAAATAAGTATGAAAAAAGGTTTAGTATAATATATACCATTTAATTGTAATACAAAAAAAAAACCGTAAGACCAACCTTGTAAAATAATAAATTTAAATAAAAGAACTGAAAAAAAGTATTAATCATTAAGGATAAAGAAAATTTCACTGCTTTTTTCAATTACAATACCTTTTGCAATTGTTCTGATTCTTTGTGTTAATCAAACAATAAAATATTCCAGGTAAATACCGGTTTTTTCCTTATTGGGACTTTTCTTCGAAAACTTCAGGCGCCCTTAGAATGGCAGTACATGAGCCCAATGATAAAAAAGTCAGTAATTTCACTCGAATTTTTAATTACTTTAATGAAAACTATGCATAATTACTAGTCAAAATTAATAAGTCCGCAAAGTATAGTTAGGGAGAATACAAAATGGTGACTGTTTTTTTTTTTATTCAGAGCTCCATATTTTTAAAACTAGCTACAACTCTAGAAAATCTAATATTGGGGCGTATAAATAAAAGGACCGCTTCATCAAATTCAAGGTTTCAACTAATAAATATTATAGTCCTATTTAATACTTACCAATACTTAATAATTTCTTTAGACCATTCTCTAATTTTGTTTAATCCCATTCGACTTCTTCAAAAAAATCCTCTGTTTAGTTTTTTTTTTTCAAAGAAGAAACATGACAGTGTCCAACGAAATTCTCATAATTTTATGGCATTACCGGAAAAAAAATTCACAGCCGCTGAAGCAACTCGTGAAATTATTAAATATGAAGGGGAAGGTGTCCTTGACCAGCCCACTGCGCGGCGTTGGTTTGATAAATTTAGCAGTGGAGGTACGACGTTGGAAAGGAAGAAGGGCACCGGGCGACCATTAATGGACATTTATGAGGTTCTACAGGAAGCTGTTGAGTCGAATCCGTCCACAAGCACTCGCAAACTTGCCAGGGAGTGTGGTGGGTGGAAAGATACTGTTAGTCGCCATCCACTCTCCATGGGGAAGGTGAAAAAGAGCAGTAGACTGGTCCCTCACAAACTTACTCCTCAGCAATCAGCAATCATTTCTCGTCGAACAAAAGGTTAAAGAACTTCATGGGATCGTACTCCTGCCTCATCCACCACATAGTCCAGACCTTGGACCATCGGATTACTACTTGTTTCGATTCATGGCCCATTTTCTTCAATGGAAAAAATTTGATAATTTTACAGAAGTTGTAATTGCAGTTCAAGAGTTCTTTCACAGCCATCCCAAAGAATGGTATCAGCATAGGATCGAGCAATTGGGTGACCAACGACGGTAGATAACACTTTGACTTTTAATTGTATTTTATATAAAAAAAATAATAATACAAATATTTGGTTGAAAAACGATAATTTCGTTTACACACCCCAATAAAAGAACATTAAAGCAGAAGGAATTTTCTGAAATATAAGCCCTCGTACAGCTTTTTACGTTCAATAGTTCACGACATACAGTTTTTCAAAAAGCAACATTTCATTAAATGTATACGGAAAAATTAGTAGTTAGTGAATTTACTGAAATCTTTATCTCAGAAACCATGAGGCATTCCGATGACTATTAGCACTCAATTTAAAGCTAGTTTAATACGCTATAAAAGAATATCTGACGTTTATCTTCGTAAGTGTAGTAATGTTTATGATATTTGCATATGTATATGAATTTCAGTACGAACAAATGGAAATCAGATTACCTAAGCAAATAACATGATACATACTGCGTCTAAGAAAATAAACGTTACAAAATACTTTATAGCATATTAAATTAACTTTAATATGATTTAAGTGTTAATGGACATCTGTACTTCTCATGGTTCCGGAGATATAGATTTTCAACAATGAATTCTTCTTATTATTCTTTCTCATCCTCCTTAGGTTCCTTTCAGCGTAGAGGAGCCTCTAACCACTTGGTCCACACATCCCGGTCCATGGGAAGCATCTTCACCCTCTTTCCAGACCTAGTCGTTGGATATGTTCCATATAGCTCCTTCTAGGTCGGCCTCACCTCCATTTTCTTGGCACTCTGTCCTCCCCCATTCTACAGACGTGTCCATACCATCGGAGCTGTCGGTGTTCAATCACTGATTTTACTGAGGGGATCCAAAGTTCTTCTCTTATTCTTTCATTCCTTATCCTATCTCTCCTAGTTTTGCACAATATTCTTCGCAAAAATCGCATCTCAGCAGCCGTAATATGGTCAAGCGCTTATCTTGGGTGACGAATATTCACTGCCTTATAATAGTGTTGGAAGATATATAGCTTTAAAGATATGGATGGTAGCTTGATATCCTTACCTACTTCCCTCTTTCCCACAATAGTATTGCATATTTGATAGTAGATGTTATTTGCTTTGTTTATCGTATTGGACACTTATAATAAGATATAAAAGTCCACCTTCTCCAATACTTCATCATTTCACACGATTCTTATATTGCCCACGTCCACTTCATCTCTGGCAACATTCATAACCTTGCTCTTGCAGCTGTTCGTACTCATTCCTTTGTGAGCAAATTGTTCTTGCCATAACAATAAATTCATTACTTTTTATGAAATGTTGCATTACAAAAAACTATATCTCAGGAACTATTAACCATAAATAGCTCTATAAGGGCTTATAGTTTAGTAAATTTACTCTACTTAAATTGATGTTTTATTAGGTTTTCTAGTGTTGTATGTAGTTTCAAAGATATGAAATATTAATTTTTTAACGATTTGAAAAATCCGCCATTTTTTATTCCTGCTACCTATACTTCCCAGACTCATCAATTTTGGGTAGTAACCATATATTTTTTTCATAAAAATAATCAAAAATTGGGGTGGAATAGCAAATTTTATTCTCCCCTTAGGTTCTTCTACTATCCTGACTTGCCAATGTTGGGATTGATTCTCTGACTTCACCAATATAAATTGTTCTCATTTTATAATTAATTTTAAATTTATGACTTTTAAAGCAAATGTGTTTTATTCAAAATTAAATTTAACTAATTTAAAATACAAACACAAAATTATTTTTTCATAAAAATAATCAAAAATTGGGGTGGAATAGCAAATTGTATTCTCCCCTTAGGCTCTTCTACTATCTTGACTTGCCAATGTTGTGATTGATTCTCTGACTTCACCAATATAAATTGTTCTCATATTATAATTAATTTTAAATATAAATATTAAAATTAAATTAACTTATTTAAAATACAAACACAAAATACAGGTAATCTAACGGCTCTAACATTTGAAAATTACGATAAACGGGATTACTTTAGCGTGATCATTTTGAAAATAATCTATTTAGCAAAGATAAAAATCTCAATATTGTTCATAGAAATATTTGTAGTTTTTCTTTTTTTTTTCTGTGAATTCTCTCTTAGCTTTAATCATTATTTATTTATTATATAAATATTAATAACCCAATTAAACTTATGACTTTTAAAGCAAATAGGTTTTATTCTAAATTAAATTTAACTAATTTAAAATACAAACACAAAATACAGCCAATCTAACGGCTCTAACATTTGGAAATTACGATAAACGGGATTACTTTTGCGTGATCATTTTGAAAATAATCTGTTTAGCAAAGATAAAAATCTTGTTCTCAATATTATTCATTGAAATATTTGTAGTTTCTCTTTTTTTTCTGTGAATTCTCTCTTAGCTTTAATCATTATTTATTTATTATATAAATATTAATAACCCAAGTAGGTCTAACTAATAGAAACAATTTTAGCATTTACCTGGAAATAAATAAATCTCAATTTGATTCCAGTTACTCCTGTTACCACTGAATTTTAGGTGAATCTGACGATACAGTTCATAAAATTTTAATTTTCCGAGCTTCCACTTCACTCGAAGAAAAATATTTATACAAATATATATCATCCTTTGACGACATGAAGCAGCAATTTATAAATTGACTCAGTCTTTTGGGGCCATAAAAATAAAGCGAATGATGTTTTAATATTTTTTATGAATCTTCTCAACTAAGGGCATGAAACGACCTTATTCACTCATTTTTGTATTTATTTATTCTTAGTAATTAAACCTTAGTTCAATATTTCGGTTTTTTCAAAATGTTTCAATTTATTTTTGCTACATTAAAAAGAAATTTTAATGTTTTTTTTTTCTATTTTTACTTCGTACCCTCCAGAAGAAATAGGTTATTGAATACATAGATATAAGAGGTATATGTATATCTGGTAGTAGTTAGGTAATATCTCACTGATATACATATATCATATAATATGTATTCATATCATGTATTAACCATACATGAAAATAAAGGAGGTTACGAAAAAATCTAGTAGTTTGTAATTGAATAAAGAATAGTACTATTTTATCAATATATATTGGATTTATGTAAACTAATCCAAACATGTGAGTAGGGCGTTTAATCCTACGCCTTGGGTATGCTGTAATTCGATATTATTGGGTGAAGACAAGGAAACTATATAATAATAATAATAATAATTATTTATTTATTAGTTTATGAGATAACCCCCGTACAAATAGAGTAAGCCTGTGAAACACATGAAATAGATAATCAATTGTAGTAATTTTACAAAAATGATGAGTTAAAGATCGTTTATATAAACTAATAACAAACAATGGGGGTATTCATAATCTTTAGTTTAACATGATAAAGCGTGTTAAATGGAAAAACTTATGTTAAATGGCGAAATATTTGTTTCTTCAACCATGTTAAAACGATATAACATGTTACATGGCTGAGAGTCTGTTACTAGGTCTGTTAAATGGATAATGACGTCACGAAACAGACCGAGCTGGTCACCGTTTTATTTATTGTGTTAGGTTACTTACTCGTAGTTCGTGTTTTTTTTCCATTTGTCTTGTGTTTTGTACTTTTTAAAAAAAGATAATCAGTAGCCAAACTTTTACACTTCTACTTTTCACTTATTTTAGACATGTTGTAATAAATTACTTTAACGAACACTTAGAACTAAAGAATAACATGAAGTTTTGGAAGGAAAAGGCCACTATACAAGTTGCTGAGAAAATCCGCTAGGAGCTCTTATGCATTCACCATTTAACATGATTTTTAATAGGACTCCTCACAATGCTATAATTATAACATTTAACATGGTAAAACATTTTATATTTAACACAATATCATGAATACCCCTAATATACCCAAACTGGGATATCTACATTCGTTAGAATAAAACAGTAAAACAAAAACGTCACTTCATATTTAATAATATTAAATAACAAAAAAGAAAACGAAACAAAAACTATACCACCTATTGGGACGATAGGTTAACAATAGGTTTTGGGTTACATATATAAAAAACAATTTTTTACACATGGTACGTGATTCAATTGGTCAAAAAATGGAAACGATCCTCCAGGGCTGTTCCATCACAAGCTGGACAAAGCTTCTGTGGGTCCAAAGTATATTTGTCTCATAGGGTAATTGTGGACCGAAATGCAATGGGCAGAATAGCCTGCATAAAGTTTTTTAAAATTGATGTGGTTCTGAAATTGTGTTAAGGTATGATAATTTACTAATAATTACTTGTTTAAAATTGTTATAAACCATATGTATTATAAAAGTTGTTTTTGATAGATTATCCTTGAAGATGGTGGAATTGGCCGAAACGTTGGACTTTTTTATATTTTATATTTTTATATTTATAAAGAAATATAAACTAAAGACAAGAAACTCTGATATTAAAATTGGATAAAATCTATTTTATTTAAACAAAAACATGTTTAAACAAAACGTTCAATACTACGTCACACCCATTCAATGCTACAGGCGTTCAAGCCTACGTCTGGGTATGCTGTTGATTTGGCGATACTGAGTGAGGACAATGAAACTATAAAACTAGACACGACTACAATGATAAACTCTAGTAAGGAACTAGCTCTGGAAATTAATATACGGATAAAACAAAATATTAAGGAGTAGAGACCGAAGCAATTTCGGTGATATAGATATAGGAAGAAATACATTTGAACAGATAGATAGGTTTAAGTATTTAGGTTCTACCGTATCTTGAAAAAACGAAATTTATGAAATAAAACCTAAGTTAAAGGAGGAAAATGCTTGTTATTCTTTAATTTTGAAACTGCTTAGCTCGCGCTCTCTGTTCAAAAACTTCAAAGTTAAAATTTATAAAACTATTATCCTACCTACGGTCCCTAACGGATGCGAAACGTGGCCACTAACACTAAGAGCAGTACTGCGCCTTAAGGTTTTAGAAAATAAAGTATTATCTCAAATATTCCTACCGAAAAAGCATGAATTAACCGCAGAATTTAGGAGGCTACACAATGCAGAATTGAGGGAAATGTACTCCGTAAATATAATTCAGGTTATACCATTGCGGTCATTAAGATGGGCGTGTAAGGTTAAGGACTTGGTAACAAACGGTTCCATAAACTTTGAATAAACAAATAACCGACGGATAAACATTCGAGGGATAGACCGAAACGTAGATGGGAGGGTAACGTTAAAACTGATTTGATAGATTTAGGTTTGGTCTCCAAACTTTGGAGAGGCCTCACAGGACAGATGTATGTAAAAACGAATGGCGATAGGCCTTCGAACCTTCGGGCTTCAACCTTTATTATTAATATTATGGTCTGTATTTCTCGCTATTGCGGGTCGACTAACTGAGGCGGGGGACTTAGAAATCTAACCACCTTCATATTTTTATTTACGTGCAGTGTCTAAGAGAACTGAACCTCTCTCAGCATATCCATAGGCACCCCCAGACCATTCATGCCTGCCACTGTTGATTTTAGTATGAGACCATTCGTTGATATTATGAATGGAGTAGTGGTAACACCTTCCAATATATATATTTCTTTCAATTCTATCGCCAATTCCTGGCGGTATTTGCAATTATTGGCTGGTATTTTCTCAGTTTTCTCCCACAGTGGAGCTTACATTATTATCATTGGAGATCCCAACATCAATAAGTTCCGCTTTCTTTTTTCTTAGATCTATAAGGATGATGTCTGGCTCAGTATGGCGTACTGTATGGTCTGTAATAATTGATGCATCCCAATATAGCCTAAGAGGACCTTTTTGGAGGAGTCTATTTGGGTGGTACTTGTAATAAGGGCTCTTATCTTCAATTAGGTTGTACTTTATCGCCAGAGCCTGATGCAAAACTTTGGCCACATTGTTGTGCCTCTGCAGATATTCAGTACCAGCCAGCACTCCACATCCTCCAGTGATATGTTGGATTGATTCCAACGTAACTGAGCATAATCGACACTTATTATTATTATTATTATATTATGGAACAATTCAAGCAAAATAACGATATTTAAAGCTAGGACAAACATGGCCTATTTCCGAAAAAAAGAACTTTTCCTTGTTCTACTCAAAACATAAGAACTATAAATATCGTTCATCGATCGCTTTATAAAAGAACACTTGGGATATGTGATTCCCATCAGCCCTTGATTGTCTGTAATTCACATGATGTAAACTTCTGCTTATCCATCGTTAATTTAACATGATAAGAGTTATCACCATCATAATTGGAAGTAAATTAATTACTAACTTGTAACTACCACTCAATTAACCCATTATTCATATTTGTAATATTTATAGTCAGCGATGATTCATTGTTAAAGTTTTTATATTTATTTCCCTATTGTTTTCATCTAATTATTAACAACATGAAAGTATAATCAAACTAGTAATAATGAACTTCATCATCAATGTGATTCCTTTGGTATCCAATTCTTACTTTGTCACAAATCAAGTAATCTATCAGGACCTTCGTTAATGTTCTGCTTGTTGCCGATTTGGCTAGAGCCAGATACAAAACCCTCCATGATAAACTTCGCAAATCACACAAACCCGCTTGTTTCTAATCTGGCTTCTCCTTCATAATAATCCTCCTAGGCGTATGAAAAGAAGATGACCTCGAGATCTTCTCCTCTAAAAATATTATTGGAGTTCTATCAATGGGTAGATTCTCCACATATCTGCGTCATGCTATTTTATAACTTACTGTATATCGTTAATACAGATGTTAATATCAATAAATATTTTTTTAATAAATAAATAACGAAGTTAAATTGTCCTTAAGTGACTTTAGGTACACGTGTAGGCGACAGGTACAAGTTAATCACTCTAGAACTGATAGTAATGTAAATATAATCGTGAAAGTAACTGTCATGCATTTGCTGTTCAGACAAAAAAATATCATAGTCCCAGAGGAGAAAAAGTCTGTTATTTCACACCAATTCTTGCTTACTTTAATGAAAACTATGTATAATTACTAGTCAAAATTGATAAATCTGCCAAGTATAGGTAGGGGGGATAAAAAATGGCAGCAGTTTTAAAACCTTAAAAATTTTTTTTCATTCTGAGCTCCATATCATTAAAACTATTACCAACATTAGAAAATCTAATAAAGTATAATTTAAAGTCGAGTAAACAGCCATTGCAGACTATCTACGTTCTAAGGCTCCCGACAACCTTCTTTTTTTTTAAATCAACATTTTTTAAAAAATGCAATGAAAAATCAGTATTTTTTAAATTACTTTTGAGAAAAGTTTATCTCAGGAACCATTACACTTACAGATGTCTATTAGCACTCAAATTAAATCTAGTTTAATGAGCTCTAAAGTAGTTTATGGAGTTTATCTTGTACCAAAGGCATAAACAGGAACAAAACTGAGGGGGGGCAGCTGTAGTCAATCACGTTAATTTTTATTTTTTAAATTAAATTTAGTCATCCATCAGGACCTCAATATTCCATATGTTGCCGATTTGGCCAGAACCAGATACCATTCCTTCCATAATAAACTTCTCAACCACCCAAATCCACTGGTTTCTAACCTGACTTCTCCTTCATTACCTAATAATCCTCCTAGGCGTCTGAAAAGAAGATGGCCTCGAGATCTTCTTCTCTAGAAATGTTATTGGAGTTCTATCAGTGGGTAGATTCTCAACATGTTTTTATCATGTTACTATGTCACCTACAGCAAATCAGTTGTAAATATCAATAAATAAATTATTAAAAAAAAAAAAAATAAATAAATTAAATTTTCTTCTAGGGGGGGCACCAGCCCCCTTCTGCCCCCCCTTTGGGTATGCTTATGTCTTGTACTAGAAGGAACTAGGGATTAATCTCACAAAAAATCTACAATCGAACTTTTACTATAATTTAGATCATGATTCTTTTGTTCTTATGAAATAAAAAATGATCTTCAATATACTTGAATAGTAAGTTTGGGAAACCAATCAGCCCATAAATATAAATATAGTAGATTTAAATTTATTTCAAAATTAAATATTGTTTCAGTTTTAACATCACCCCCTCTATTTAAAATAAAAATTCCCAACATAACAAAAAATTAAGTTTTAAATACTTACAAAAAATTTACTGGCCACTCTTGGAGCGACGTGCTTGAAAGTCCTAGGAGAAGAGTCCACGTTAACCATTAACATCAAAAAGACTACAAATAACATGTCAGGACTGAAATGGGTCCTGGACTGACAGGCCTGTGCTGGTCGTCGAATAACGGTACTCAGGACCAATGCTTGTACAACAATTAGCTGTCTATAAGTAGTTGTCTAATTTGTCGGGAAGCACAATGTGGGCTGTGTAAAATATAGAGTTATAGTTATACAAGAAACCGGTGGAAAAATAAATTAGTTATTTCATCTCAATTTTTAATTATTTTAATGAAAACTACACATACTTAAAAGTCAAACATTATGAGTGCGAAGCATTATTGTGAGAGGGAATAGAAAATGGCGGCTAATTCAAAATATTAAATAAAATCAATTTTTTATTCGGAGCTACATATCTTTGAAACTATCTAGAACAATAGAAAATCTACTAGAATATATTTTAAAGTTGAGTACATTTGCTAAAATATTTATGTTATCAAATAACATAAAAACTATAAAAATACTTTTTTAAGTAAAAATAATTTTTTTCAACAAATAAATTTGCTGTAGGTGAGATAGTGACATAATACAAACATGTGGAGAATTTACCCATTGATAGAACTCCAATAACATTTCTAGAGGAGATCCCGAGGCCATCTTCTTTTCAGACGCCTAGGAGGATTATTAGGTAATGAAGGAGAAGCCAGGTTAGAAACAAGTGGATTTGGGTGGTTGGGAAGTTTACCATGGAAGGAATGGTATCTGGTTTTGGCCAAATCGGCAACATATGGGACATTGAGGTCATGATGGATGACTTGATTTGTGACAAAGTAAGGAGCGTTAAGTATTTTACAAAGAATTTTGGACTGTAAATATTGGATTTTGGAGGAATTTGATGGTTTAGTGGAGCCCCAAAGCTCAACTCCGTTTGTCCAGATAGGCCTTATAATAGTCATGTAGATCAGTCTTTAGTAATGGATTGATAATTTAGACCGTTTGTCTAGTAAATGTTGTAATAGTCGAAATCGACGAGCAGTTTCCTGTCTTTTCAATCTTGTATGAGGATTCCATGTCAGTCGTTTGTCGAGATGTAGTCCTAAGTAATGGATCTGTTCGACAGGAATAAGTAAGATAAACTTAAAAAACTATTTTATATTCAATTAAATTTGCTTTGATTTGCGTGCTGTACAACTGTAAGTCACATATGGTTCACGGAATATATATTATGAAACATAGATTTCCCACGATAAACTAGTGATTTTTAATGAAATGTTGCTTTTCAAAAAACTGTATCTAAGATACAGAGAAAGAGGTAGAGTATATCGATTATAATAGTTTCCACCTTTACCTGAATTTTTTCGAACCAAAATCCTAATTTTACTGAACTACAGACAGACCCATCGCCAAATTCTCGTTTTCATTGTGGCTCTAAAATGTTAAAAACTTCCCATCAAAAATATAACCTAGTTAAAAAACTATTATTACCTAGGTGGTAATGAAAGTAAGAAATATGAAGAAAATGGTCAGGGTTGTGATGAAAAAAGAACTAATAGTCTTTTAACTATTTAATGTCGGAAGTTTCGCCCCAATTTTCAGGGCTGTTCATAGCGATAGGTTAAACAGACCAATATAGATATAATTCCACTCCATTTCCAAATGTAATGAAGCAATATTCTCCACTCTCAACATTCAAATATAATTACTTCAGCCGCGACTTACCCCAATTATCACATTAAAAAAGTTCAATCAATTTAAAGTTAACCACCACGATTGGAACTTCATTTTTACAGATGGTTCCAAAACAGTCGAAGGAGTAGGCACTGCTGTCATTTCAGATAATCACACCCTCTTATCCTCGCTACAACCATATTCTTCGGTGTACACTGCAGAACTTTTCGGAATCAATCGCTTAGTTTGCAATATTCCTCTAAACTGCCCTCGCTCGGTCATCTGTTCTGACTCGGAATCTGCCCTCAAATCTTTATAAGATCCATTTTCAACACATCCATTGATAATAGAGTTGAAGCAGCATTTGAAAACTTTGAACAACATGGGTTGGAGGGTCTTGTTTTCATGGCTGCGAGGTCATTGTGGGATCAAATGAAAAGGCAGACTCGCAGGGCAGACTAGCTATAAAGACAGGCCAAGTCGTAACATCATCAATATGCAAAGATGTTATTTCATGGATAAAAGAAATTGTATGGCAAGATGAATGATTCATCATGAGAAAGAACAAGTTAAGAATGGTACATCAGACAGTGAAACGTCCAACCAGAAACTTGAATCTGCTACGGAGAGAAAATGTAGTATTAACCCGTCTTCGGATAGGCCATACTCGACTCACCCATGGTCATCTCATGAAAAAAGAAAATGCACCGATGTGTCGCTACTGCGGAAACGATCTCACCGTTAGGCATATTATCACTGAATGTATTGCTCACGAACCATACCGGTTCTCTTCAGATTTACAGGAGATGATGAGCGAAGATCCCACTACAGTAACAAAACTTTTTCACTTTCTAAAAATCATTAATATTTATGATCACATATAGTCTAACTGTTCAGCATGGATAAGTGGATGCAAAATTTAATATGGTAATTTACTAACTACGTCAAATCTAATTGCAACTTTGGAAAAAGGAAATTGTAATTGTAAATATGTAATTTTAATTGTAAATATGTAATTATTAATTTGTAACTTGCAATTGTAATTGTTAATTTGTAACTTTTCCACTTTGTAATCATATGTAAATTTATCACTTTGTAACTTTGTAAATATGTCAATTGTAATCTACTAACTTTGTAAATTCAATGTAAATGGCCCTAGTGGTCGAAATACTTAAATAAATAAATTTCAATAAATAAAATATTACTGAGAACAGTGAGGAATACTGACCCGCATTACAGAAATGATTTGCGGTTTCGTATTTACGCCGTTTAAGATACTGATTGCAAAGAGGCCAGGATGCAAAAGAGCATAAATATAAACTTTAAAATGTTTTAAGAAAATCCAAAAATGTACATGAATGAGATGACTTTTTAAACGTTTATTTTCAGATTAATTTTTATTCTTTCCATTTTCTTTATTTGTACCTGTAAATGTACTTTACACCCAACAACTGAGATGTACTATCCAGGCATGCCATGAGTTGGCATGAGGGAGATAGTACCCAGTGCTACATCCTCTTGACGTTAAGTAATTATTATTATAATAAAAATTATTTCACTACACTAAGAGATCCTGCATCCAACTCCTCTTCAGCCGACGGCGAATTACGTCAGAAATATCAACACATGAAAATATCTGTAATATAAATTCATTGAAATGTCTTTGTAGGGTGTTGTGAAACCGTTTGTAAGTCACATGAATGTGGTCCGTTACAGCCGGAATAGGTAGGTCGGTGTGAATGGTCTCGTTTGAAACGTAGAGTGGTGAGTTCATTATCAGTCTTAAAAATCGTGATTGAAAAGTTTATTTTCTTGAATCTTTGTCTTTTTAGCAGGTCCATAAATTTGGCAGGAGTAAGTCCATATGGATTTTAGTAAGTAATTGTATACGTTAAGTTGCTGTCTGAACAATATTTTAGAACGTCTGTGTAGTACAGAATATAATTGTCTCAGTCGGAAATTTAGCGTTTTACGTTTTGTCTTGACGTGTGGGGCCCATGTCAACCTTCTGTCATAGGTAAGTTCTAAATAAGTTACAGTGAATGTTTGTGATAGGGTGATTGTAAATGTAAACTGAAGGGCATGCTTTGTGACGCAAAGTAAATGAGCCAGGTTGTGCCTTACGTGATTAATCTTAATTTTCCTTCGTATGCACCATGTCTGTATATTGTTCAGACTATGTTGTAGAGTTAGTTTGGCCTGTAAAGGGTTCTTTGTTTCTCAAAATGATAGCAGTGTCGTCTGCATACGTCGCAGTTAGCATGCTGTCGTTTGTGAATATGAGGTACAGAAGTGGAACCAGTATAGAACCTTGAGGGACACTTGTAAATATTGGTTTCATTGATGAGTCCACTGAGCTTTGTCGGACAGACGGTCATGAAGAAATGATTGTAAAATTAAATAGTAAGTACTTGGGAGAATTGGCTTGAGTTTAAAAATTGTTGTTAAATCAATTGTTTTCAACTAAATCACAAATAAGTTTGTAACATATTTTTTTAGGAATTCTAAATACAAATATAAAAAAAATTATTAAAAATAACAAAATTCATAAAAACTACTATCCTCACGTAGATAGTGGTCATCTACAAAAATATTGTAAGGCCAGTGGTTATGTATAGGTGTTAAACATGGGCCTTGAAATGAAAATCGGCACTGAAACTCAATTCTTGGAATGGGATTTAGAGAAGGAATGAGGAACTAACGGAACTATTTGGGTTACCAAACATCGTAGCATTATTGAAAACAATTCGATGAAAGAATACCCAAGAAGGTGCTATATGGGACCACGGATCAGATGCCTGGACAATGTGGAAGAGGATCTCATGCGGTTCATCAAAGATAGCGGGAGAGAGTAAGAGATCGAGGATATTGGTTAGCTGTGTTGGAGGAGACCTGGGATCTTGTAGGCAGTGCCACAATAATAATAATAATAATAATATATTTATTATTAAAATTTATGACATATTCATTTAATAAATAATTGAAACATAATCAAGTAGCCCTTGGCCGAAGGGACAATCATAATGCTCGCACCCAGCTTCAGACTGCCCTGACTTCCATGCTTCCATGTATGTGCTGTTTTCGTTCATATCTGGCCTATAACAATAATATATAAAAATATGTGTTAAATAAATATTAATATTGTTTAATAATATAAAGTAAAATCACAAAACTCTATGACTATTACAATATGCCATAGAGCCTTTGACAAATGGGCTAAAACATTAAGGGTTGTTTTTGTATTGTTTAATTATTTATTTTTTAATAATATATATGATACACTTATATATGGACTATTCATCCAGTAATTGGTAAACACGTTCCCAAGTGTACCACATTCCATCAATAATATCATAACCGTAAGAAATTTCTCAATAAACTATCAAATTTTTATCTATTTTTCCTTTTTTATTTATAAAATTCTTTAATATTTTGTATTTATTGATTCTATATTACAAAAAGATTAATTAAAAATTAGGAATTTAAGCCCTGTTACTCTATTTAAATGAGGATTAAAACTAACTGATATTAAAGTCCAATTAGTCGTTCATTGATGCATTGCGATAAAGGATTTTAATTAATGAGGGGCTTAGGAAAAAATCGAAAAAAATGTGAAAAATCGATTCTATAAAGTAGCAAATATTATTGTTTGTTTTTTGAGCTAGTCTAAGCGTAAACAGACACAGACTATTGTGAAACTATATTTTTTTTATTCAGTGAACCAGAAAACATCTTTTTCCATGGATAGAATTTTCATCAAAATACATTCCGTATAATGGTTGGTAAAAGTAATAAATAATAGAAATAAAATAAAACAAAAATTATTGTAACTCCTCATCGGTCGCTAGGTCGATTTTAACACGGATAGCCCCACGTAAGATTTTTTTTCATATTTCCTATTTAGAGCTCTTGAACGTATTTTTAAAATATAATCTTTTGATTTGGATTAGGTTTATTTAAGCATAAAAAAAAAATACTAAACAAATTGATTTCGTCACAAGAGCAAACTAGTTTTAAAAAATTCAAAACATAAACATAATTATAAAATAGAAATAAATATAATGTAATATTTTAGACAGACAAAGTTATAAAAAGAATCAAAATAAAGATATATCATATTATGAGAACATAACATCAATCTTAAAAAAAAAAAACTCATTCCGACAAAATCTCCTTTGCACAACTGGTGCAAGCAAACACCGTATGACTGGTACATATCGCTCTTTTGCACTGGTGGCAATTCTTTTTTCTTTAGATTGCCTGAATATAATCCAGAAATTTACAAATAATATTCATACGGCGCAGCTATGAAGTGAAAACATGAAAACACAAATGTTTATTATAAAGACCACCCTAACATACACTTATAGTATCGAAATACATTGATAATAAATAATATGTACCTAATTAAGTTCCTCCCTCTTCAGCCCTACGTTTCCATAGTTCTGCTAATGTTTCCCCTCGAGGCAAAAATATTTTTATGGATTACATACACTTGTCGCACGTGAGAAAAATTCTCACAACTTGAATATTCTTATAGCAGGCTTAGTTGTACGTGAGATAATGTCTCTACGAGAAGGGTATATTGTCAGGGAAAGAGGTCTGGACGCATACCCAGATCTGCTAGAGAGGAGTATGAGGCAAGGTATAGAAGGAAGAGACTGTGAACTACAGATTCCAGGAAGATGGGAACTTCACAGTCTCTCTCTAGGAACTTTCAGACCCGAAAAACAATTAACGTGAGATAACTTATCACGCAGTGACCAATGACGGGTTAATATTTATTTCTGGAACAAATAAAATAAATTTTCTCTTTTTTTCTTTTTTTTTTATTTATTCATAACTACTCCATTGAATTCACCCTCGATCATCTCCTGTTCAAGTTGATTATAAATTGTGGAAATAATTCAGACACAATTGATAATGTACTCATTTTGTGCATAAGTGAAATTTGCATCTACAATAAAATTTCATATTGATGATATATTGCTCTTATGTTTTAACTAAGAAAATTTTAAAAATGAAAATTTTAGTTACGTGAATATTGTCTGCAAAAGTTCTCCCACCAGTCCACTGTTATCGATTGGGGTCTCGCTTATTTCACAAATAAATTTCAAAATACAGTCTGGTTTTTCACCAATCCTGCAAAAGAAATATAAACGATATTGATATTCATATCATCATAGCTTTATTTATTTTATATTTTATTACCATACACACTTTATACTTCGCTATTTGTTTTTGTTAATGTCAAACATTAGATATAGTAAATTGTCAAAAGAGATGATTGTGTTTAAGATATTATTTTACTTTGAGTTAAAGATTTGCGTCTTTTCATTTCAAACTTCTTACCCATCCTATCCTTTCTCTGATTCTCAACAATCCCTGATAACCCAACGAGGCGTCTGAAAAGAATATGACCACGGGACCTTCTAATTTAAATTAATGCTTGAAGTACCACCAAAGAGTAGTTCCTTCCCTAGATTTTCAAGTGTAAATGAAACATTCCACAAATTTACTTATTGTATTTATTATTTTTTACAGATGTAAATTACATTAAATAAAAGTTTAAATTTGTTTCGTTTTTTTTCTTCTATTTCTTATTTTCTTATCATTTAATTTATATATTTGTAAATATGATTGGAGAAGTTTGTCAATACAACAACAAACAATATTTATTTATTTTATGCCGACGTTTCGACCTGAGTTTCAGCTCTTCATCAGGGCTATAGAACAAAAGAGATAATAACAACATTTAGAGAAACATACAATTGAAAGGAATAGTATACAAACAAATTTACAATTATACAAAATATTGAATTGAATCATAAATAATAAAAAATTGATAACTTTAAATTTGTATAATTCTAAATTTGTTTGTATACTATTCATTTTCAATTGTATGTTTCTCTAAATGTTGTTGTTATCTCTTTTGTCTATTGCCCTGATGAAGACCTGAAACTCAGGTCGAAACGTCGGAATAAAATAAATAAATACCTTTTTATTTATTTATGTTGTTCTTTGCTGACCGCACCCCCCGACAAACTTCTCCAATCATTAATCTATAGTCAACTATCTACACCTCAATTTGTAAATATGGTCTGAATGAGCTCTATCATCCATATTACCATCCTCTATAAATATCAGAAATAATTTAATATTAGTAAATATTATTAATTAATAATATTTATTTATAATTATTTTACACTCAGCTACAATTCGGGCAATTATTAATAGTGATAGATGATCATATTCATGAATGCTAATTTACATTATAGGTCTCATAGTTCCTGAGATAAAGATTTTCCACCATAAATTCCGTAACTACTGATTTTTCAGTATATATTTTATGAAGGACTTTTTAAAAACATCTTTGGGAATAAATATTTTATATTTAATATATGAACTTATTTTACAACCCAATACAAAACACCTTCACTAAATGACAAATCCAACTGGAACTATGGAAAGTTCCTTTCATGTTTACCTGCTTAAACCTAGATTCACTCTAAATCATTGGCCGGTAAATTTGAAAATTAACTTTTGGTGTAACGGATAGTTATTGATTTTACCCGAGATTTGATTAATCGTAGTTTAATCCGGGATTGTGCTACTGTGTAGTAATAAGCGCATACTACCCCAGCTCACAGTTCCCCACTCTCTCCTACTCTTTTACATGATCTGTTGGTCTAATACGAGCTAGTTTTGTTATACCAGAGTTGGGCAAAAATTATTCCATTGACAAGAGACGAATACATTTTTATTCGAAGTTTTTATTCGATTGACGAGAGACGAATAAATTTTTATTCGAATAAAAATACGACTAAACTATCCGAATACTTTTTTTTCGAATATTTAAAATACTATTCCAATCGAATAAAAAAATAGTCGAATGAAAAGTTATTCGAATAAAAAATTAGTCGAATACAAATTTGATTTTTTTTTAAATTCACTTATTTTTTTTAACCATATTCAATTTCTAATGTATGAAAGTCCTATTTCACATACTCAGACGAGTACAAAATGAAAATGCTATCGATTTTAAGACCCCATAGCGATTTTTAGGTTTTCGAATATGCAGAATATGAAAATAATATCGATTTTAACAGAGCGTATCGATTTATTTTAACTTTCTTGATTTCTGACACATGATTCTGAGACATGTTAGGGTCCCTTTATAAAAGGTGTTTTTTTAAGCTAGATAGAACTTTAAATTGTAAAAAGTAACACAAAAAATTAAATTGTAATCAAAATTTTTTTTTATTTGTTTCAGTATACTCTGACAAATCATCATGAATAGACTCACGCTTGAACAACGCTACGAAATTATCCAAATTTACTTTGAAAATCAGTCGTCGATTCGCGCAACTTATAGACGACTTCAGTGTTCAGCGATGAGGCGCATTTTTGGCTTAACG
>NW_027115271.1:696971-763685 GCF_000696795.3 Halyomorpha halys | reverse complement strand
GTCAAGAACAGCCGCGGTGCCCATATGCCCGAAATCATTTTCAAATGTTAATGTCACGTATTGATCTTTCGAATAAAAAAAAAATTTTGATTACAGTTTAATTTTTTGTGTTATTTTTTACAATTTCAAGTTCTATCGGGCTTAAAAAAACACCCTATACGTTTTGAGGAATGCAGAATATGAAAATGATATCGATTTTGTGATCGCTTATCGATTTATATGAACTTTTCTGATTTTTAACATGTTATGGTCTCTTTATATGTTTCAATATATGCCAAAAATGAAAATTCTATTGATTTTATGATCGCGTATAGATTTAATTATCGCGTTACGATTGATTTTAACTTTCTTGATCCCGAACTTGTTAGGATCACTTTATATGTTTTGAGATATGCAGAATATGAAAATACTATCAATTTTAAGATCGCGCGTATCGATTTATTTTAACTGTCTTGATTTCTAACATGTTAGGATCCCTTTATATGTCATGAGATATGCAGAATATGAAAATGCTATCGATTTGAAATTTTCCTATCGATTCATTTTAACTTTCTTGATTTCCAACATATTAGGGTCCCTTAATGTTTTGAGATATGTAGAATATGAAAATAAATCGATAGTATTTTCGTATTCTACATATCCCAAAACATAAAAAAGAACCATTATATGTTAGCAATCGGAAAAGTTAAAATTAATCTATACGCGATCATAAAATATATCTATGTATAGCTGTAAGACAAAAAATGTCATTGTACAAATACAAACGTATTCGGATTGTTAATCATTTAATTTTTTCGAATAAGAGATTATTTTTCTATAAAATGGACAAATATAAAAGTATTCAAATGGTTATTCGAATTGTTTTGCCGGAATAATTGATTATTCGAGTAGAAAATTCACGAATAAAAAAGTATTCGTCTCTCGTCATTCGAATAATATTTGCCCAACTCTGTGTTATACTATTAGATAAGAATACACTGATGTAAGCAGACAACAGGTTTACCTTGAGGATAACGCATGGAGGTGACTGAACAACTGGAGCCTATTCAAAGAGAGGCTTCTTAGGATTCCTTGCTGCATTAGGTAAGTCCACTCCGTTGCGTTGTCGATGGCCTGGTATTGGAACTGGAAATTGTGAGCAAATATCAAGCTCATCGGCACTGGAACTGGAACAGCGAACCCGACGATGAACTGGAAACGAAGAATTTTAAAACTGTCAAACGATACGACGGTATAATACTACAAGAGTCCGGTGGAAAAAACGCAGTTATTTCAATGCAATTTTTTATTACTTTAATGAAAACTATGTATAATCAATAGTCAAAATTGATGAGTCTGCCAAGTATAGATAGGGGGAATAAAAAATGGCGACTGTTTCAAAACCTTAAAAAACACTAATTTTTCATTCGGAGCTCTATATCTTTAAAACTACCAACACCAATAGAAAAGCTAAGAGCTCATTATTAAAAGAAGAGTAAATTTGCTGAAATATTATCCTTAAAAAACCTATTTACGTCCAATAGTTCTCGAGATATAGCTTTTTGAAAATCGAAAATTTCTTAAAAATCTACTGAAAGATTAGTAGATAGTTAATTTATTTTGAGAAATCTATATCTCAGGAACTATGTGACGTACAGATGTCTATTAGCACTCAAATTAAAGCTAGTATAATGGACTATAAAAAAGTTTATGACCTTTACCTTCATAGGAATAGTAGTTTTCATGATATATGCTAAAATAAATTGATTTATAGTTGTTCCATAAATTTGAAACTACCTGCAACACTAGAAAAGCTAATATGGCATCATTTAAAGTAGCATAAGTTAGCTAAAATATGTAATGTAATATAATATTGTTTATAACGTCCATCTTCGTTGGAGTAGTACTTTTGATGATATTTGACAAAATAAATTCACCAGTTGACATATTTTTGATTCATGAAAAGCTATATCTGTAGAACCATTGGACGTACAGATATCTGCTAGCAATCATGTTAAATATAATATAATTAACTATTAAGTAGTACATAACGTTTTTCTTATATTTGCATATACAATTTCGTCCGAACGTCTATAAATCAATTGCTTTTAGCAAATAACTTCTCCTACGAAAATAAACGTCATAAACCACTTTATAGCAAATTAAACTAGCTTTAATTTGAGTGCTAAAAGACATCTGTACCTCTCATGGTTCCTTAGATAAAATTTCCAACAGTTAATTTAGTTACTACTTATTTTTCAGTTCAATTTTTATTAACTATTCCTTTTAAAAAAATCTCATAAGCGATTTATAGTAAACAGCTCTATTATACACCACGTTTTAGTAAATTTACTCTACTTTAAATTATGTTCTATTAGGTTTCTAGTGTTGTAGATAGTTTTAACTATATGTAGCTCCGAATGAAAAAATATTTTTTTTTCTCGCTAACTATACTTGGCAGACTCATCAACTTGGCTTGTAATTATTCAGAGTTTTCATTAAAGTAAAGCAAAATTGAGTAGAATTAACTGATTTTTTTCTCCTTTTTGAGCTCAAGCACTATGATGTATATATAATTCATAAATGTAGGTATTTTGGGTAAAACAAGCACTACTAAAACTTCATTTAATTATGAATTTGATAAAGCTTCAGACACCATATTGTTCATTTTTAAATCCAACCACAGTCAAGAACTATCAGCTCATAAATCTGAATTATAATTTTTTTTTAAAAATTTGTGTTATAATAAATAAATAAACTTATATTCTATATTATTATTCACTTTACAAAAACATTATGTTATCATATTGAAATTAACATTATTAAAATTATAGTAACCTTTTTTAAAATATAATCGGTATAATATAAACATAAAGCAAAAAACATAAATATGTCTTCATTTTATTATAAGGAAAAAATCTACCACAATAGGGTATTTGATGACACAGAAGAAAACATTTGAAATAATGTTTATATTATTGGTAGAAAATTCAAAAACACAATCATATATATTTTGATTAATATAGATACAGGAATAAATTTTAATAGTAGTTATTTGTAGTTATATGATGTCAATTAAACACAAACAAACAACACTAATTTAGCGATTCACACATTTTAACTGTTTTTAAATTGTTATTTCCAAAATAATAGATACAGCACAAAATAAAAAAAAACAGAAGATTTCTAAAAGCTATATAAATAACAAAAAATATACAAAACACAGTAAACTATAAAACTGACACTAAACACTTAAATACACATTACACAGACATTATAAATAGAATTAAAATAAAAACATAAAAATCAGATCAAATAAAGAGGATTATGTAAAAAATAAAAAAATCACCAAGTTAATGTTAAATACAAAAAGGAGTTATAAAAAACAGGGAGGTAACCAAACAGCACACTGTACATGAGATATGGTCCAAAGAGGTAGCAAGAAATGTAGAATGATGGCTGTGCCAGAGAGAAGTGAAGATGCACAAATGGTTGACATGATTTCCCATATGAAATCATGAGGTGAATATTATTGTATAAATTAAAATATATAAGGATGAAGATTGGTGTTATGTTAGTTTCATTATTGTTGTAGGTTTTAAAGTGCATGAATATGGGACAGTGGTCCCGAAACGTTGTACAATGTCATGAATAATTAATAAATAATTCATTCAAAAATGGAAGTCATTAACCTCAAAATATTTGAAATGAATAAATATATAATGTAGAATGAAGAATGTGGGATGGATAACAGGTAGAAATCAGAATGATAAGAGTTTATTTTATTATTATGAAAACAGGATTTTGTAATATAAAAAGAATAATCAGAAAATAATCAGAGAATGACATAAAAATGGTAATATAAGAGAGAAGAAGAAGAAGAAGAGAAAATAAAAATACGTGTTAAGTGGGATTGTAAACAGAGATCTCTCAAGTAAGTTACTGTAGACAGTAGAAGTAAATTATAAAATGAAGAAGGAACAGAGAGGTAGAGGGAAATACGAAAATTGGCTTGTGTATAAATATTTCTTATAAATAACTCAGGAATCCAAAATAGAGTAAAATAATTGTAGTGAAATAAAATAAAAATAAAATTTAATTTATAATCTTAACACTTTCTTGAGACTGGTACATTTTTTAAAAATAAATAATTTAATTTCTATCCATTTTATGCGACGTTTCGGCCAATCCGGCCATCCTCACGGACAATCTTAATACAATTTTGAATTTATATAATTTAAAAACTCCAAGCAGGCCATGTATCATAACAATGCTGTGATAAAGTTTTTAAGGAATAGTGACTGTGATTAATGATTTTAGTTTTAATTGAATATTGACTAATTAGAAATGGTAAAATGTTTTAAAATAAATAATTTAATTTCTATTCATTTTAGTCTCAAAACATTTTATTTTCCTTATAAGTCCGACGTTTCGGCCAATCCGGCCATCCTCAAGGACAATCTTAATACAATTTTGAATTCATATAATTTAAAAACCTCATGCAGGCTATTCTGCCCAGGTCAAAACAACAATTTCTAATTAGTCAATATTCACTTAAAACCAAAATTAAAATCATTAATTACAGTCACTATTCTTTAAAAACTTTATCACAGCAGTGTTATGATTGCATGGAGTTTTTAAATTATATAAATTCAAAATTGTATTAAGATTGTCTCTGAGGATGGCCGGATTGGAAAAATAAAAGGTTTTGAGACTAAATTGGATAGAAGTTAAATTATTTATTTTAAAAAAATTTACCAGTCTCAAGAAAGTGTTAAGATTATAAATTAAATTTTACTTTTATTTTATTTCACTACAATTATTTTACTCTATTTTGGCTTCTTGAGTTATTTATAAGAAATATTTATACTCCACCAATTTTCGTATTTCCCTCTACCTCTCTGTTCCTTCTTCATTTTTTAATTTACCTCTACTGTCAATTCAGTAACTTATTTGAGAGATCTCTGTTTACAATCCGATTTAACTCGTATTTTTATTCTCTCTACTTCTTCTTACTCTCTCTTATATTACTATTTTTATGTCATTCCCTGATTATTTTCTGATTAGTTTACATTATCATTTATCTTCATTATTCTTTTTATATCACAAAATCCTGTTTCCATAATAACGAAACGTCGGACTTATAAGAAAAATAAAAGGTTTTGAGACTAAAATGGATAGAAATTAAATTATTTATTTTAAATAAAAATAAAATAATTACATATAAATATGTAAAATAACATAAATTAGATATACAATATTCATAAAATATTTAAATATTAAACTTTAACAGTTTTACCTAATAATAAGATATATAGATATGTTTTTAGGACATATACAATAAGTATGAAATATTTTTCTATTACCTTGAAAACTCCTCCACCGCTGGTGTAGACAAGATACCTACCGTCTTCTTTCGCAAAACATCCGAGAAATAAGGAGAGAAGGAACAATGCTGATAGGAATAACTTGTTACCAGGCATCATTTAACGAGAGACTGTCCATGGAAATCTTACGGTCTGTTTAGAAATTCATTGTTAATTAGAAGTCCGTTAGCCTACTTCGAGGTCTCACCTTAAGCCAGGTTCTAACTTTAAAGATCTAAATAATTGTAACTAAACAATAGCCTTCATCTGGGCTAAGCAGAAAAATCATATAACAACCAATGAATAAAACAATGTATAGAATGATTAGAAAATCGTTAGTATAAGTAATCAAGTCGAAATTTATGAATCTGCCAAGTTTAGTTATTATATATAAATATTTTTTTCATTCTGGGCTCCATATCGTTAAAGCTACAAACACTACTAGAAAATCTAATAGATTATCGTTTAAAGCAAAGTAAGTTTACTAAAATATGAGCCCAAGTAGAACTTACATTAAATAGTTCTCGAGGTACAGTAAAAACAATGTACTGCACAATAAGTAGTTAGTGAATTTACTGTAGAAATTCTTTATCTTAGGAACCATACTAATTAAGCTAGTTAAATGTAAAATAAAATTGTTTATTACATTTATCTTCGTAGGGGAAGTTATTTGCTAAAAGCAATTGATTTATAGACGTTCGGTCGAAATTATATATGCAAATATAAGAAAAACATTATGTACTACTTAATAGTTCATTATGTTATATTTAACATGATTGCTAGCAGATATCTGTACCTCCAATGGTTCCTAAGATATAGCTTTTCATAAATCAAAAATATGTCAGCTGGTGAATTTATTTTGTCAAATATCAAATAAATATGGACGTTATAAAAAATATTATATTATATTACATATTTTAGCTAATTTATGCTACTTTAAATGATGCCATATTAGGTTTTCTAGTGTTGCAGGTACTTTCAAAGTTATGGAACAGAGAGAGGAATACTTTATTCATCTATGCTGTCCAAATACATCAGGTTGCTTCATACACAGCATACTTATTAATCCGTAATCGGACATAAGTAAATCACATATAATTACAATTTACATGGTATAATAAAATAATAAAAAACAGTTTTTTCCCCTACAGTTTCCTTTTATAATCAATTTCAGTTAAACCAATGAATAAAACAATGTATAGAATGATTAGGAAATCGTTAGTATAAGTAATCAAGTCGAAATTTATGAGTCTGCCAAGTATAGTTATTATATATAAATATTTTTTCATTCTGGGCTCCATGTCGTTAAAGCTACAAACACTACTAGAAAATCTAATAGATTATCGTTTAAAGCAGAGTAAGTTTACTAAAATATGAGCCCAAGTAGAGTTTACATTAAATAGTTCCTGAGAAACAGTAAAAACAATGCGTAGTGAACATACTACACAATAAGTAGTGAATTTACTGTAGAAATTCTTTATCTCAGGAACCATGAGACGTACAGATGTCTATTAGCACTCAAATTAAAGCTAGTTAAATGTACGATAAAATTGTTTATTACATTCATCTTCATAGGAACAGTAGTTTTATGTTACTTGCCAAAATATATTGATTCCTCTAGTTTTTTTTTAACACGATTATGTATTGCCTCTAACTATACTTGGCAGACTCATCAATTTATACTAGTAATTATACATAGTTTTCATTTAGGTAATCAAATATTCGGGATGAAATAATTGACTTGTAGGTATGCGCTCACCAGTTTTGTAACCTAGTACAAGATCCCAAGTGGAGAAAAAAGGCAGTTATTTTACCCCAATTTTCAAAAACTTAATTGAAAACTATGTATATTTACTTTTCAAAATTGATGAGTCTGCCAAGTATAGAAAGAGGAATTAAAAAATAGCGCCTGTTTCAAAACGTTAAAAATAATTAATTTTTTATTCAGAGCTCTATATCTTTAAAACTGCCAAAACAATACAAAATTTAAGAGACCATCATTTCAAGTAGAGGAAATTTGCTAAAATGTGTGCCCTAATAGAACTATTTACGTTCATAATAGTTCTCGAGATATTTCTTTTTAAAAAGCAACATTTCATAAAAATATTGTAAGGAACGTACAGAAAGATCAGTAGTTAGTGAATTTATTTTGAAAAATCTGTATCTCAAAAACCGATTGACATACAGATGTCTGTTAATACTCAAATTAAAGCTAGTTTAAAGTTAAAGCTACTATAAAGTAGATATTTTTCGTAGGAGTAGTAATTTTTATGAAATTTACTGAAATAAATTCATAGTTGTTCGGACAAAATTTCATTTGCCAAATATTTATTCATATGCGAATATTAAAAAAAACTACTACCCCAACGAAGATAAGTGTCATAAACTACTTTATAGCAAGTTAAATTTCCTTAAATATTGAGTGTTGGCAGACATATGTGCGTCTGGGTTTAGAGATATTTTTATATTTTATAAATCAAAAATTTTATCAAAACTAGAAATCAACATTTTGTGAGTTTATTTTGTCAAATATCATAAAAACTACTTCTACAGAGATAAACATAATTAACTATTTTATAGTACATTTAACTAGCTTTAATTTGAGTCCTGTCAGACATCCGTACGTCTAATGGTTTCTGAAATAAAGTTTTTCATAAATCAAACTTATTGTCCGAACAACTATAAATCAATTTATTTTAGCAAATACATGAAAACTACTATTCCTGTGAAGGCAAAGGTCATATAGTCATTTATAGTACAATAAACTAGCTATAATTTGAGTGCTAATAGACGTAAATAGCTCTATTAGGGCTAATATCTCAGCAAATTTACTCTTCTTTAAATAATGCTCTCTTAGGTTTTCTAGTGTTGTTGGTAGTTGTTAAATATAGAGCTCCGTGAAAAATTAATATTTTTTTAAGGTTTTGAAACAGCCGCCATTTTTTATTCCCCCTACCTATACTTGGCCGACTCATCAGTTCTGACTAGTAATTATAAATAGTTTTCATTAAAGTAATCAAACATTGGGGATGAAATAACTGCCTTTTTTCTTCCCGGCTCTTGTACTATTGAATATTAAAACAATCTATATATGTTTCAATTTAGTTATGTTGTGATAATTTTTGGTGATATATGCTTACAAGTAAAGATTTTGCTAAATTTTTATTAAATATAACAATTATGTGCTATATTAATAATTTAATCAAAACATTTATTAATCATTGCTTTTAAATTTAAATTTTTTTTATAACAAACTATTATTAAAATGCGATGTTCTCATCGAAAAATTTTAATAAAGCTGAATCGCATTCTTGATTGTAGGTGAAACAATCTTCATTAGAAGGTCGGGTGTCCCTTTTCCGCCGTTTAAAGAATCTCTGGGTGACCTCCTCATCGAAAATTGAGCTGAAAAATCATTGAGGAAAAAAAATTAATTCTGCGGTTAGAATTTTGTGTGTGAAATAAAAATATGTTAGAAACTGCATTTTTATTAGATTTTACTAATGTTTAACACTAGCTCATGTTAAATGTTTAACTAATGTTTAACATATAATCACACAAGACTTAATTGCCAAATTTAAAAAAAAATAATCTTATTAAATACATATAATTTTTTATAGTTTAAATAATTCTCTATATCTTATTTTTAGCTATAAGAAATTACACGTTTGAAAATTTACTATGAAATAATAATTAAATGAACTAAAGGAAAAAAACAATGTGTTAGTGTTTCTATAATTATTATGGCATATTATGTTTAATATCTCTTGTTTCGGGTTATCTACGGTAACCGACTGTTTGGGGGGCTGCTATAATGTAGACAGCACTAGCGCTTTATACGGCCAATATCAGAACCTACCTCCTCACTGGAGGTAGAGAGCACTGGCTCTCTGTAGTGAGCAGAAGAAACCCCTGGCTGAGAGAGAGCCATTTTGCTTTGAAACCAGCAGTCCATTTTTTCTTCTTTGTTCACTTATCAGGAAAATCTACCACGAGTGAGTAGAAATCCTGGAGTTGTTCCTAAAAGCAGAGGAGAGAGAGGCATAGGAATGTGGAGAGAAGAAGGGAAGGATGGAGTAAGTCCACCTAGCAATAATTAACACGCACATCATTATCAACCACCTCATTATATCTACAATTTTCCATAGCCTAGTCATTCAAAATTAATTAACCCTTTAACCATAAATGTTTTATTTCGGCCACCTACTATATCATCTGTAACTTAGACAATAGAATTTTATTTTCATTTAATCATGTTGTATTTTTCAATATACAGTCCACTCAAACCCAATCACCCAACCAAAAGTAAACGTGTGCCTGGCATTGGATTGAAGACATATTTCATACACCATATTTTGTATTACTGAAGGTAATTATCCAAAAATAATTTTATTAATTGAAATTGATTGAGCCATAAAAACTTTTATTATTTGATTACGTTTCCAAAGTTATAGCGTCTTCACCAGTTACTAATTAGACACCTTTATAAAATATTATTACCATTGAATACATAATATATTAGGGATTAATATTTAGTATTATAAATCTCAATGCTATATAAATAAGTAAAGTATTTATATACCTTTAATATACCCATGAATAATATAATACAATCAAAATCATTCAAATAGATGATTTGGCCATAAAATATCTTTAAAATATATATGAATACCTAACTGGCTGCGTGGAAATCTGAAGGTGGTGATGTGTGTTGTAATATGTGGTGAATCCGTGATGATTAAGATCTGTCCAGGCTTGTTTCCCGATGGTCCAAGTGTCCAACTTCTTCTTAATTGGCTTCTCGTAGCTCCACCCCAAAGCATATATGATAAAGACTGCCCGACAAGTGTCTGTAGTAAAATTGATTTATCCTATGACTTTCCTGCATGTAGCCTCCTTATGGCTGACAGCACAAGGGGTATTATTCCATTAGGCCCTATGAGGTTCCAGATATCTTTATATAGGGCTCTCTAAACGTTGACTGGTGTGAATGGTTTTTATGTCGAGCCAATGTGACGTGGATAATAAATAATAAAAAAAATAGATAAAACAGAAATATAAAAATATAGTACACGCTAAAAGGCGGAAAATAAAGGAATTAAAAATAAAATAAACATCAAGGAAATAATTATAAACAAAATAGGATACTCACCTTTTTTTATTTCTCTCTTATCTACTTTTTTATTTACTTTATTATTATTTCAGTTTTCATTAATTTTTTAATACTTTTATAAATATATACATATACAAATACACATAATGATAGCTAAGATTACAATAGGTAAATATATGCGATAGGTTAACAATAAATAGTTCTGTTTTATTATTTTGATACCTTTATTGACCGCCGCCCGGACTATCTTCCTCCAATCTACTTCATAGGGTCAACTATCTTCTTCCAATATTATTCCGTTTACTTTTATTTGATGTTATCAATTATCTTATTTTGTTTCATTATTTTAGTTGTTTTTATTTTTAACCCCACAAAGTGGGACGAAACGTTGGCCCACAACAAATAGTTTTATTATTATTTGAGTTTTATTTTTACCACACCCGGACCATCATCCTTTTTATTTATTACACACGGCAATCAACGGTCTTCCTAAATTTAAATTTGAGGTATCTTGCCTAGGAGCTTCATAGATTGATTTGATTGCTTATAAAAGAAATTCCTAATTATGGTAAGTTACTTACTCAACAAGCGCTTTAAAGAGATCATGAATGAGACTCGTCTGGTAGCGACTGCTGTATAGAATGCACATGCTCCTTCCTAGGCATGCGTCTCTGTTCTCAGGTTTTCTGGAAAAATATGAAACAAATTAAAATTAAATATACTAGTAATTAATAAAAATTATGAAAAAACACCAACTCTGAGCGATTAAGATGAGCATGGATTCAAATGTAATTGGGGAGTATGATAGATGGGTATATATGGAAAACTTTATAAACACATTATATATATTAAACTGAAATATAACTAAATATATTCTTTTTTAAGTTATTATAATGATCAATGTTGCTGTCAGTGAAGAACCTAAAAAAGAAAAAAAAATTATGGAGATGGTCAGGGTTGCGCTCAAAAGAGAAAAGAAAATAGTCCATTTTTATTTTCGGACGTTTCGCTCCACTTTGTAGATCTTCATCAGGACTATGTCAGTTGAGGTCGTGTTATCAATTCGAAATTCTGTGTTTTGAATTGATCCATCGGGAATAGCCCTGACGAAGCGGGGCGAAACGTCGGAAAATAAATAGTTGTTAACTATTTTTATTTCCCTTTAGATTGCAGCCCACTAACACCTGTTGAGCAGATTCGATACTTAGGACTCCATCTTGACAAGAGACTTACTTGGAATCCACACACAAGACTGAAACGACAAGAAACTGCTCGTAGATTCCGATTGCTACAACACTTACTTGACAAACGCTCTAAAATTCCCATTCATTACCAAAAATTAGTATACACTACAATAATCAGACCAATTTGGACATATGGAATTGAGCTCTGGGGCTCCACCAAACCATCAAATTCTTCCCGCATCCAATCGTTACAATCCAAAATCCTACGTAAAATCGTTGATGCTCCTTATTACGTCACAAATAAACTCATTCATAAAGACCTTAACATCCCATTCGTTGCAGATTTGACCCAAAACAGATATGCGTCTTTTTATTCCAAACTCCTTAACCATCCTAACCCATTAATTCTTAATCTTTCATCCTTAACAATCCCTGATAATCCTGCGAGGCGTCTGAAATGAAGATGGCCACGGGACCTTCTAGTTTAAATTAATGTTTGAAGTACCACCAATGGGTGGTTCCTTCCCAAGATTTTCAAGTGTATATGAAACATACTACATATTTACCTGTTGTACTATTTTGTACAGTTGTAAATTACAATAAATAAATAAAAAAAAAAAAAAAAAAAAAAAAAGATTGCAGCCCTGAGCCTCTTCTTCATTAGTGGAAATTATACAATTATTATTTATATATATATAATGTAAAAAAAAATTCATGTCAACTCTTTATATTATTATTTTTTCTTTCCATGAGTGTACTTATTCGCTTCACAATCGTTCAATTCTTTTTCCTTTATTATTTATTTATCTCCTGTTGTACTTTATGATTGGCCGAGCGCTCTAGATGTACTTGACGTTGTCAGCATGTCAGTCTGTGTTATTTTTGTTAAAAGGCGTAAAACCTTGTGGCGATCAAGCCTATGGATTGTTATAATAAAGCTGATCCGCAACAACCCTTCCATAAATTAAGCAAATTTACATAAATAATCAATACATAGCAACAAAACAATCAGTTTATTAACAAAAAAAAAATTAAATGAATTTAAAAAGAACTAATACATAAATTTAAAAAAACATATAAATAAATTAGAAAACACAAATAAATACGTTAAAAAAATGAATATTATCAGAACTACATAATTCATAGTCAACTTTCAATTCATCAATATTAATATGAACTATTAGATAGAATCATTAATACTTTGTAATTAATGCTGGTTCTAAAAACTACTTACATATCTAGCATATCGGCAACCTGTTGCAGGAAGCTCCTGTGGTGAGCAGTAGATCTTATGGAACGCTGTGGAGGTCTCAGCTCAGACACGTTAGTCGGGAGTTGGATGTTGATTAGAATTCCGGAGTTAGTAGCGATGTTCCTTCCTTTTACATCGGCTGGCAATCCCAGGCCTAAAGCAAACTGTGACAGAAGTTTTAAATAAGTCAAAGTCATGAGATCATTGATAAATTATTCTAAGTACCACAATGGATCATGTGTGCTCGCAGTCAATAATAACCCTTTAATTGCATCTCAAAATTTCCAATCCCATATAACAACCCTCGAATAATGGTGCCATAGTTGGAGGATCAAAATAAATCCCACCAATTCTCTCAGATCATCTTTAATCTTCGTCAAAAACTTACCTATCACCCTACAATATCATTTAATAACACTTCCCTTCCCCTTGACGAACAGATCCGCTACTTTGGACTACATCTCGACAAACGACTGACATGGAATCCTCATAAAGGACAGGAAACTGCACGTCGATTCCTACTATTACAACACTTTCTAGAAAAACTGTCTAAACTTCCAATTCATAACAAAAGACTAATCAACAAGACTATAATAAATCCTAGAGATATGGAGCCGAGCTTTGTTGCTCTATTAAACCTTCAAATTCCTCTCGTATTCAATCCTTACAATCCAAAATCCTTCGTAAAATCCTCAATGCTCCTTACTTTGTGACAAACAAAAAAAATCATAAAGACCTTAATGTTCCATATGTAAACGATCTAGCCCGAATCAGACATTTATCCTATCTTTATAAACTCCCTAACCACCCAAACCCATTAGGTTCTAGCCTTGCTTCTCTTCATCACCTGATAATCCTATATAAATTTTATTAGAATGCTACCAATGTGTAGTTTCTCTTCATGCCTGTATCATACTGATGTTATCTAACATCGTATAAACATTATTAGATTTATTTTTGTGTAAATACTACTAAAAAATCATTACTTCCATCTTAATTTATAATTTGACTGGGCTAAGAACAAACGCTCTAGCTCGTAGAAAATATGATTAAAAAAAAAAAGAGTCTGAATTGGTTTTATTTGTCGTTATTCCATCCATATTTTCCAACTTCCAACTGAACCTTAAGCACCCTAATTCATTTGCACTACTCCAATTCCTTGGCCCTAACCATCGCTATAATCCTCCTCGGCACTGGCCCCGAGATCTTTTGTTAATTTCTGTTGGAGCTCTGGCAATGGCCAGCTTCTCTACTCAAGTACTAAAGCCTATGCGGCTCAAGCGCCACCACTGGCCCTCAATACAAGGGAGAGAAGCGCTGAGATCTCTCGGAGCCTTTAGTTCCTTTTGCCTTAGGCTTGGCATGGAGTTCCCTGCATAATGTCAATATTGTATGTAGTTACGACTGTGTATTACTTGAGGTTTTTTTTAGTTTTTTTAAATGTAATTCACAACTGTACAAAATAATACAATAAGTAAATATGTTGTATGCTTCATATACACTTGAAAATCTTGGGAAGGAATTACCGATTGGTGGTTCTTCAAATTTTAATTTAAATTAGAAGGTCCCATGGCCATCTTCTTTTCAGACGCCTCGGAGGATTATCAGGGATTGTTAAGGATGAAAGATTAAGAATTGATGGATTAGGATGGTTTAGGAGTTTGGAATGAAAAGACGCATATCTGTTTTGGGCCAAATCTGCAGCGAATGGGATGTTAAGGTCTTTGTGAATGAGTTTATTTGTAACGTAATAAGGAGCATCAGGGATTTTGGATTGTAAGGATTGGATGCGGGAGGAATTTGATGGTTTGGTGGAGCCCCAGAGCTCAATTCCATAAGTCCAAATAAGTCTGATTATCGTAGTGTATACTAATTTTTTGTAGTGAATGGGAAGTTTAGAGCGTTTGTCAAGTAAGTGTTGTAGCAATCGGAATCTACGAGCAGTTTCTTGTCGTCTCAGTCTTGTGTGTGGATTCCAAGTAAGTCTCTTTTCAAGATGAACTCCTAATTATCGAATCTGCTCGACAGGCGTTAGTGGATTACTTAAGTTTAATTTTCTTTATCTTGTATTTACATTTTTTTTTATTATTAGATCAGTTTTATTTTATTATAATTTTGATATAGATTCATAATTCTATTCATGATAGTATTATCTTTTATTTAGATATTCCTTTATTATTTTTAATTCATTTTTTTCCTTAATTTGTGGCAGATTGCATCGATTCTCTTCAATAAACAAATATTCATTGTGCCAAAAACAAGAATGCCAGTGGATGAATATACGATAGGGAGTTATCTACGAATGGATGGGTAATAGTAGATACCGCTTTTAAGCGAAGCTTAAGATCACAGAATGGAATATGGTCCAGGTGCGGTCAAAAAAACTCAAATAGTAAATGGGTATACTATTTTTATTGAGCCAACGTTTCGCCCTACGTAGCAGGGCTTCGTCAGGGCTAAAAAAGATACAAACACTTGACATAGTTACAAAAAAGAAAAAAACATAAGTTGAAAATAACAGCGGTATACAATGAAAAGTAAAATTTAATAAGAAAATTAAAGGTTGTAAACAGATAGATAATAGTAACAGATAGATAAGAGATAAAGTAAGAGGAGACATATTAAAGAAAGTACAAATTAAGAGATTAAAAAAGAAAAGAATAAAATCAAATGATGAGACAGAATTCATTCCTGTTTTGACGGAAGTCAAAGTCAGAGTAAGCCATATTGGGGGGGAGTGGGAATGGCAGTTAAGCACGGCACAATAACGGAAATAATTTTAAAGTAAATATTGTAAAAAAAAATTGAAATTAGGTAAACAATAAATGACAATATACATAATAGAGGGGGAGAAGAGATATTTACAAAATTGTAAAAAAAAAAAAAAAAGATCGCTCGTTAAGATCGCTTAATCACTTAAGATCACTCCTTTGAATAAAATCAAAATATCGTTATATAGGTTAATGGGGCATTATACAGACCAAACAAGCTAATCAACATGCGGGATACCCGATTAACAACTTACATTAGTCACTGCAAAGGTCGTATTGGACACCTCAAGGACTAACTGTTACTTTTAGCTAATTAACAGTTAAATACCTGAATGATTCCGTTCTTGGGGTACACTGGCGGCAGGAACCTTTTGGATATTCGGTGGTTATTCAGATCTTGAGACTGCTTCGAGTACGCCAAGATACAGGCAACCAAAAAGCTCACAGCGAGTACTGACATTAGAGCTTCAGAAACCGAACTGTGGTATTCAGTGGTAAAACGTATTAACACTTTTTTTTTTCTGGGTCACCGAGGCAGGGCTGGGTGAGTAGGTTAGAAAGTGGATGTTTGTTTTTGATATTGTGGCCAACAGTGCATACCTTTTTTTGTACTTTCATTTATTCATATTCAGTATCCAAACAATTTCTTTAAAATGTACTTAGGTTTGGTTGAAAATTTGGATTCCATTTTTTTTAAATAATTCTTTTAATTAATTATTTTAAACGGTATTCAATAATGCTATAATTGATACATTGTACATGATAAGGTGCAAATGTCTTATGCATGATACTGTAATGCGATTTGAATTTCCTTTTTCAAATTTTTAAATATCTTTAGTTTTACAGCAGATTTTTTTTTTTAATTTACGCAATAAAAATAAAAAGTAATTTAATTTATAATCTTAGCACTTTCTTGAGACGGGTAAATTTTTTAAAAATAAATAATTTAATTTCTATCCATTTTAGTCTCAAAAGCTTTTTGTTTTTCATATAAGTCCGACGTTTCGGCCAATCCGGCCATCCTCAGGGACAATCTTAATACAATTTTGGAATTGGCCGAAACGTCGGATTTATAAGAAAAATAAAAGGTTTTGAGACTAAAATGGATAGAAATTAAATTATTTATTTTTAAAAAAATAAATGTAATTTTAAAAACCTTATATTTGAGTAAATAAACGAAAATTATAAATGAACAATTAATATTATATGCAAAATGATTGGCCATTTTTTTTCAAAATATGTGAGAGATGGCCACAACTATTTATTTAACAATGATACTCTGAAATTGGATTCCATTTTTTATAATATAGTATTAATTATAATGATAATAATAGTAGTAATTTAATTTAAGAATGATAGTAATTTTTATATAGTATTGATGATAATAATAATAGTATTAGTAATAAGTAATATTTTTAAATTAATGTATATATGCAACAAAACCTGTATTGTTTCTCAAACATTGTATATACTACTCCGATTGATGACTGTCTTTGTACTTTTTAAAAGATATACATTATAAACCATTTTTTTTTATTAACTGTATTCACATAAAATTACGTCCAATAACTTTGATGTTAGACCATGAGGGTATGATCACCTATTGGTAGCACTCTAACATTTCTACACTAGAAGATCTCGAAGCCATCTTCTTTTCAGGCGCCTCGGAGGGTTGTCAGGCATGGGAGAGGAAGCAAGTTTACAAACTAGTAGGTTTGAGTGGTTAGGGAGTATATTATGGAAGGAATGATATCTGATTCATAAACCATTTTTCACAGAAAACTCCTCAGTCGATCTCAAAAAATAATTCTCCTTAGAGTTCTATTCTTTCCTTACAGATAATTGTGGAAATGATAAATGGAGATGATTTACTTTTATTAAATAAATAAATAAAAAAATCTTTAAAAATATATTTATTACTATTTAAAGTACAAAACAAAATATATATATATATAGTTATTGTTGTTGTTGTTGTCTGAGGCATTAGGGCGTAAAACCCTGAGGTCATCAACGCCCATAATATATATAGTTTTATAAAACAAATATAAAATTGATCTGTAACATAGACTTTGTTCGTTTTGTAAACATATCAAATATCAATGTATTTCTTTGCATCTCATAAAAGTTTCTCATCCAGCAAAAAATGTTCGGCATTTTCAAAATATTCTTTTATCGACCTTCAAGGGCGCGAATGCGACTTTCCTGGTCTCGATATCAAAAATGCTGTAGTAGTTTGAGAGGAACATCGTACCAAGAACCCAATCGGTCTCATAGTTTCCAGTGAATCCAAGCATGCAATATCCTGGGTGAGACGAGTTCTGAAAATGCATAAAAAAATATATATATAATGCAGTGATATTATACATATCTTATTAAATAAATGCAAAAAGTGTACACTGTTACTAAAAACAGAACATATACTTTGTAAATTAAGCATTTACTTATTAAATATTATGTAAAACGTTAAAAAGGTTGATAATTATTAATAATACTAGTTGACCCGCCAATGCTTGACAGTACATGAGCCAAGAGGAGAAAAAAGTCAGTCATCTCACCCCAATTTTTGATTACTTAATTGAAATCAAGGTATAATTACTAGTCGAAATTGATGAGTCTGCCAAGTATAGGTAGGGGGAATAAAAAATGGCGGCTGTTTCAAAACGTTAAAAATAATTCTTATTCGGAGCTCTATATCTTTAAAACTATCAACAACAATAGAAAGTCTAAGAGAGCATTATTTAAAGTAGAATAAATTTGCTTAAATTTAAGCCCTAATAAGCGATATACGTTTAATAGTTCTCGAGATATAGCTTTTTAAAAAGCAACATTTCATAAAAATATTGTATTGAACGTACTGAAAGATTAATAGTTAGTGATTTATTTTGAAAAATTTATATCTCAAAAAGCACTTGACGTACAGATGTTTTTAGCACTCAAGCTAAAGCTAGTTTAATCAGCTATAAAATAGTTTATGATGTTTATCTTCGTAGGAGTAATAGTTTACGTGAAATTTGCTAAAATGAATTGATTTATAGTTGTTCGGACAAATTGTCATTTGCCAAATTCATATTCATATGTGAATATCATAAAAACTACTACCCCTACGAAGTTAAGTATCATAAACTACTTTATAGTAAGTTAAATTTGCTTTATTTTGAGTGTTGGTAGACATACGTGTGTCTTATGAATCTAGAGATATATTATTTCAAAAATCAAACATTTTATAGGAACAACCAGAAATTAGCATTTTGTGAGTTTATTTTGTGAAATATCATAAAAACTACTACTCCTACAAAGATAAACATAATAAACTATTTCGTAGTAAATTTGACTAGCTTTTATTTGAGCGCTGGAAGACATCTGTACGTCCAATGGTTTCTGAAATGAAGTTTTTCATAAATCAAACTTATTGTCCGAACAACTATAAATCAATTTATTTTAGCAAATATCATGAAAACTACTATTCCTACGAAGGTAAAGGTCACAAACTTCTTTATAGTCCATTAAACTAGCTTTAATTTGCGTGCTAATATTCCTGAAAATTTACTCTTCTTTAAATAATGTTCTCTTAGATTTTCTAAGTAAGATCGGTAGTTAGTGAATTTATTTTAATCTATATCTCAAAAACCATTTGATATACAGATGTCTTTTAGAATTCAAATTAAAGCTTGTTTAATGGACCATTAAGTAGTTAATGACGTTAATTTTCGTAGGAGTAATAGTCTTCATGAAATTTGATAAAATAAATTCATTTATAGTTGTTCGGACAATAACTTTGATTTATAAAAAACTTTATTTCAGGAACTATTAATAAAGGACGTATAGATGTCTGCCAGCATTCAAATTAAAGCTAGTATAATTTACTATAAAATAGTTAATAATAGATTGATTTCATTTATTCTTGTTTGAGAGAGGTTTAGTTTATTCTTAATTTAAAACAAATTTGATCCTTTTTTTCTCAACTCTTTCAACTTTATTCTTTACAACTTTTCCAACGTTTCGACCCTCAGGCCATTTTCATGGATACCTTCATATTGATGTCATTTCCTTTTTAAAATCTTAAAAATGCAGGCTAATTGCCTTTGTCCCCCATAACCTTTTCTAAATATTTTTTTCTTAGATTTAAACCTTTTAAAAAACACTTTTCTTCCTTTCTTCATTCACATTTGCAACTTAAAACAGTGCTCAAAAAACCATTCATGAAGTTCCACTCCCAGTTGCCGACAGTTAAAGGAGCAGTGTCCTACAACCTGGGAAACCCAACCTCAACCCGAAGACTGAAGCCCAGACTGCTGCAGGACATTCTTTTATAAATTTTAATAAAAATAAAAGTAATTCATAGTCACACTACCTCTGTTTTACTTTTTATTATTACTCATTTTATTTATTATTTTTTCTATTTTCTTCTCTCGTCCCTTTTTCAAATTAACTTGTTACTTTTTACTATTAGAGGCCAATTGTTTGTTTCATTTAAGTGTACCAATATCATTATTTTATGTTATTAATTTTACTTTATTTTATTTCGAAGCATTATTCTTATCTATTTATTTTATTTTATTTTTTCTTCTTTTAACAATAACATTGTATATAGTTAGGGGTGTCTTTTGTACGAGACTATACCCTCCCCCATAATCAACTGTTAAAAAAAAAATATATATAATGTAACGGTTATATCAACCATGTAAGGGCCACCAGGCCGATCTGGTATAAATATATTTTATTATATATTATATTTATTTATATTAATAAATTTCAACCCTGATGAAGACCTGAAATTCAGGTCGAAACATCAGCACTTATAAATGAGTAATGTTTATTCATGTTTCTTTTCTGACCGCACTTCCCAACTATCTTCTCATAAATAACTTTTAATTTTCTTAAAACTTTACAATATATATATAATGATTCGATTGAAGTTTTAACTCCAAGTACTAGTATGCTAACACTTAATATAGTGATATAAATATACTGAATAAATCGCTAGAAATTAAAATAATTTAAATTTAACAATCTCAATAAACCATTTAAATAGTTCGCAACAAATAATTATTAATATTTAATCATTTATTAATAAAGTATTACCGTAAAAGTATAGTCCCTTCCTTTCACAGTGTACTTCTTCCCACTAATGACAATAGAGAAGTCTGGAAGGCTGTCAATGGTATCACACTTGACCTTAAAAACATAAAAATTGTATTTTTTTTTTAAATTTATTTATTGATAATTATATAAAACTGTATTCTGATAAAAATACATCTAGTACATTTTATTTTAGATTATAATGATATCACACAGGCATGTAGGAAAGCTACCCATTGGTAGAACTCTAATAACATTTCTACAATATACAGACAAACTAATATAGACATTTTTTTAAACATATTTCCTCCGAACTAGAGCGTTTCTTCTTAGCCCAGCAAAATTATAAATTAAGCTGGAAGTAATGTTTTTCTATTTACACAAAAATAAATCTAATAATGTTAATGTGTTGTTAGATAACAATAGTACGATACAGACATGAAGGGAAACTACCCATTGGTAGCACTCTAATAAAATTTATATAGTATCGTATAGTATAGTAATAATCTAATGACTTTGACTAATTTTTTTTATATTTAGTGAAATTTACAACTGTATTTACATAAAAATAAATCTAGTAAATGTGACGTTCGATTACAACAGTATGACGTGTAGAGAAACTATCCATTGGCAGTACTTTAATATCGTTGATAGAGGAATATCAGGTGATGAAAAAGAAGCAAGGTTAGAAAATAGTGGGTTTAGGTAGTTAGGGAGTTTACAATGGAAGGAATGATATCTGGTCCGGGATAGATAGGTTACATATGGAACATTAAGGTCTTTATGAATTTTTTTATTTGTGACAAAGTAAGGAGCATTGAGAATTTTAAGGGCTATGAATTGTTAGGATTGGATACGAGAGAAATTCGAAGGTTTAGTAGAGCAACAAAGCTCAATTCCATATCTCCAGGTTTTATAAGGGCCTGGCACTTAGGCAGGTACAAGCTGTCATCTCACAATGGCCTTGCATCAGTCTAACTATTTTATGTTTAACATAAGTAAGTCAGTTCTCACGAGTCCTTAGGTCATGGTACCTTACTTCCAATTTCTTGGAAGCCTGGCCACCTTGTTTCTATTCACGCCTTTTTCCCCCTCCCAGATATTTACTTTTAATTTCATAGGCTCTTCAGGCTCCGCCTGATTTCCTAAATTATCTGATTGGTCCAAACCCTTTCTCCTATTTCACTATTCTTCCTACCCCCTCTTCTCAAGTGTTCATATATATTTCCTAGACTGGATAGCTAAGTTAGAAGATAGAGACTGAGTAACAGTAACAGTAACATGTAGTTCTTGTAAATATGTTAGAATAAAGTCATTTTAGTCTTCACTGATTTTTATGTTATTTAATTTGAGGATTTCGAGCTAGTCTCCGATGGTTATCAGGATTATCAGGTAATGAAGGAGAAGCAAGGTTAGAAAATAGTGGGTTTAGGTAGTTAAGGAGTTTATAATGGAAGGAATGATATCTGGTCCGGGCTAGATCGGTTACATATGGGCCATTAAGTATGAATTATTTTATTTGAGACAAAGTATGGAGTTTTGAAGATTTTTGTAAGGATTTGATACAAAAGGAATTCGAAGATTATGTGGAGCCCCAAAACTCAACTCTGTATTTACAGACAGGCCTTATTATAATCACATATCTTGGAAGTTCAGACCGTTTGTCTAGTAAGTCTTGTAGTAGTCAGAATCGACGTGCAGTTTCCTTGTCTTTTCAGTCTTGTGTGAGGATTCACACAATTAACAAGTTAGTTGTTTGTCCAGATGTAGCAGATCCGTTCGATAGGGGTAAGATCAACATCATTAAAAGATACTGTAAGGGATTTAATTACATTATTATTATAAAAATAAGCTTCATTTATTAGGCATGAATTCTTCGTTTTAGTATACCTTAATCGCATTCACCCGATGTATTTTTAATTTTAATGTAGTTGTATATTTAAAGAAAGAAAAAAAAACTTTATTCCTTAGAAATGATGGATTAAAGGTTTAAATTATTTATTTTATTAAGTTTTGGATCTATCTTTTATATCTGTCTAATTATATATGTAACTTACGAAATGGTAACCATCTTCAAGTTCTTTGGCATTCATCTTCTTGATATATATCATCATCTCATTGATCGGCCCGGTTATCATTGTGCTGCCAGTGTCGGCTATGGCCGAGCAATTGCTGCAGTAGGCTTTGTCTCTACCGAAATACATTCTATAAAAAAAAAATAATAAGTAAAGATGAGATAATAGTTTAGATAATAACCGTGAATAGAGGGAGAACAACTTTATTCAAAAACAACAAAGATGTGCTGGCCCACTTCATTGGGTTGCTAGCTACACAGCATCCTTATACAAATCTAATTAGACAGTTTTTATTTTTTTAATCTAACAACATATAATCATAACATGTAAACAGTATATAAAAATAGTAATTATATTATTTTTATTTCATCACTTTGGTTCTTTTATCTTTTTGTTCTTTTTTCTTTCTACACTTTATAAATCTGTTTTTCTGTAAATCCCTTTTTTTCTATTCTTTTTTTCATATTTTCTTTTCCAACTCAATGTAACTTTCATCTTTTTTTTTTTTTTTTTTTTTTTTTTTTAACATAACTGAAATACAACTAATATTCATTTTAAATAAATAAGAGTATGCATGTGATCCCTCCTCAAGAGCAATGAAGACCTGCACCTGTAGCCCTGATGAAGGCTGGTCGAAACGTTGTTACTAATGAATAGGTTTTTACTTATTTCTGTTCTTAACTAACCTCAAACATTTTCTCCTCATTTTTAAATAAATGAAAATATTGTAATGGTAAGGCTATATATCAGTTATCATAGCTCAATTTATTTTTTTAAACTATCATAATAATTTTATTTAAATGCAAAAATGAACGATATTTTAGAGAAAAGTCCATCGATTTTTTTTTTTTTTTATTTGCACCTATATATGTACTTTACAACCAGCAAATGAAATGTTTTATCCAGGCATGAGTTGGCATGAGGGAGATAGCACCCAGTGCATCCTCCTGACGTTAAGTAAATTATTTTATTACTCTAGGAGGTCCCTCATCCAACTCCTCTTCTGCCTACGCCGAGTTAAGTCAGGTATGTCATGTGTTGCCATCTGTCGTATAAATTTATTGAAATGTCTATGTAGCGTGTTGTGAAACCATAAGTCATATGCATGTGGTCCGTTAGAGTTGGAATGCGTTGGTCGGCGTGAATGGTCTCGTTTGAAACGTAGAGTGAGTTCGTTGCCAGTCTTAAAAATTGTGATTGAAAAGTTTGTATTTTCTGAATCTGTGTCTTTTTAGAAAGTCCATAAATTTGGCAGGCGTAAGTCCATATAGATTTTAGTAAGTAATTGTATACGTTAATTTTCTGTCTGAGTGATTATTTAAAACGTCTGTGTAGTATAGAATATAATTGTCTCAGTCGGACATTTATCGTTTTTCGTTTTGTCTTGACGTGTGGGTCCCATGTTACCTTTTTTCATAGGTAAGTCCTCAATAAGTTACTGTATATGTTTGTGGTAGGTTGATTGCCAATGTAAAATGTAGGGCATGTTTAAGGTAGAGTAAATGTGACTATTTTCAGCTGAAATTTTACTCTATGAAATAGTAACCTCTAAGAATCAAACAATGTTTATAAATAACCTAAATTTAATTCAAATATTAGACCCAAGGTATTGTAGAGTTGTAGATAAAGGCGTCATAATTGAAATTGTGTGTGTAATAAATTCAATAATAAATATTTATAATAATAATTATAAAAGTCTCACCAACCCCAAAGGTTCGATGCCGATACCATTAATCACTCCCCACACTTAGTGCAAGAGCACGCTCGAAAAAAGTCAGTTATTTCACTCTCAATTTTGATTAATTTAATGAAAATTGCATATAATTATTAATCGAAATTGATGAGTCTGCCAAGTATAGTTAGGGGGAATACAAAATGATAAAAAAATTAATTATTTCATTCAGAGCTCCATATCTTTGAAACTACCAACAACACTAGAAAATCTAAAAAAAACACTATTTAAAGAAGAGTAAATTATCGGAAATATTAGTCCTAATAGAGCTATTTACCTCCAATAGTTCTCGAGATATAGCCTTTTAAAAAACAACATTTCATAAAAATGTACTGAAAAAATCAGAAGTTAGTGAATTAATTGTAAAAAATCATCTCAGGAACCATGAGACGTACATTGATGTCAATTAACAATCAAATAAAAGCTAGTTTAATGTCGTATTAAGTAGTTTATGACGTATATCTTCGTAAGAGTAGCAGTGTTTATGGTATTATAAAATTTTTGAAAATCTTTATCACAGGAACCATTAGACGTACAGAAGTCCGCCAGCAATCAAACTGAAGATAGTTTAATAAATAAAATATTAGTATATTTATTTATATATTTTTCTTGTTCAGTAAATTGTTTAGCTATAAGTAGATGGAACATCGAACTTAAACCACATCGTCTGAAGGTTACAGTTTTAGACTGGAAATATTGTCCCTATAGGAAGGAATAATTAAAGAAATTGATAATACCTTTTCTCATTCTGTGGTTTTTGATTTTTTGGAAGTTTGTTCGTATGAAAAAAGTTTATATGGGATTTACCTGTTTTTTGCTGCAAAGGCTTTGAAAATGTTTCTGAAACGTTACGAATTAGTATATATGGGGAGATGGTTGGGGATGCGGTCAATGAAAATCACAAATAAGTATGATTAACTTATTTTAATGTGCCGACGTTTCGGCTAGAGTTTCTAGCCTTTTTCAGGGCTAAAAACAAAACAAGATAACAACCACAGTAAGTATAGAAAAATAAAAAATATAAAAAGAAAGTATAAACAGAATAATTTTACATATACAATGAATAATTTTACAAAATAGAATTAATAAAATGAAGTGATGAGAGAAGCGGGAAATAAAAATAAAATACTTTCTTTTTATATTTTTTATTTTTCTATACATACTGTGGTTGTTATCTTGTTTTGTTTTTAGCCCTGAAGAAGGCTAGAAACTCTAGCCGAAACGTCGGCACATTAAAATAAGTTAATCATACTTATTTGTGTTTTTCATTGACCGCACCCCCAACCATCTTCTCCTCATCTATCATCCACGGTCAACTATATCTCATAATTATGAATAAGTATATATTTGATTCAAAAAGAAAAATAATGTACTTACGATTCAATAGTGACCTCCCAGTTATATGAATCAGTTTGGATGTAGTCGATTTTTTTGGAGTCGAAGAGTTTATCGTTCCATCCACCTATTACTAACTCACCCCCATCTTTGGGATCTCCCTTCCTGGAGGAAAATTATAATGGAAAAATTAAAAAATAAATTAACACTTAAAAGATAATAATAAGAAATAAATAAAAATAAAGTATTCTGAGCGGTTAATTGGACAAGAACTATGGACTCGACCAGATTATCATAATACAACAAAACTTCTGTATAACGGACACATCCAGCACAAAAATAGAAATATGTACATATCATCACTTAAGCTTTGATTATGTCAAAGTTGGGCCAAAAGTATTTACAATTACTTTCCAATGTAATTTGGAATCGCAATTACTAGGTGAACCAATGTACAAGCTGATCCAAAGTAATTGTAATTGCCAATAACATTTTTATCTAATGGTTATTTTTCACTAGAATTCAAAGTAATTATAATTGTAATTGAGTAATTGTAATTGCAATTACAAATATTTGACATCAAAACGGAAAAAAATTTACAATGGCTCCAAAATATGAAAATGATATCTTGTATAAGATTGCACACTGGCGTATAATTTTATTTACAGACTACAGTTTATTTGAATGTTTTCGAAGATGCTGAAAATAATTATTATCCAATCAATATAAGTCGCGGAACCTTGCCTCATATAGTTGTCTTATAGACTGATCCTTACGAACCACCAATATATATCTTGCGTTTTCCACTATCAGCTTGCATTTATCAATATGAGAAACAAAGCAAGACCTGGTATAATTCTCAGCCTGTACCAAATACTTATAATTTTTTTTCCAACTTCTCGTCACTAAGACCAAATATACATACTTTATACTTCAAATACTAGTTTATCGAATACAATTGAAACAGAATGAGCTGAGATGATCGTATCATAATATAAAGTACTTCAATCAATTTATAATTTAGTTTAAATAAATAAAATTTTCTCTATTTTAGTATCAAAACTTTTTTTATTCCTTTATAAGTCCGACGTTTCGGCCAATCCGGCCATCCTCAGGGACAATCTATTACAAACAGCTTTTATGACACATATGATTTTTAACAATTCCAAACAAATAACAATATTACATATAAACTATCATACCTTAAAACAATTTTAGAACCATATCATTTAAAAAAGAACTTTATGCAGGCTATTCTACCCAGGTCATTTATATCAGTCTATTATAATAATATAATAATTAACCTTGAAATGAAATTCAATAATAAAATAAAGAGGAAATTTTATCAAAATATTATTCTAATAAATAAATTTATTGTATATATTATTTTATATTGTTTATATTATTTTATCATTATGTCACTTTATTTATTTATTTTTCATACAGATAGTTTGATTATGTTCATCTTGTCTATTCTTTTGTTTGTATATATTTATTTTAAGAGAGTTTATTTTATTTTTTTTTATTATTATTTTTTTTTCATTTTAGTATGTATGAGATCATCCATCACTATTACCTATTGCCCACAACTGTGTGACAGATTGTAATATCTATCAATAAATAAATCTATCAATCAAAAAAAAAATTAAAGAAATAAATAAATTAAATAAAAATAAAATAAAAAAATAAAATAAATTAAATGATTAACCTGAGAGTTGGGAAGATTACAAATATTGTTCTGATAAATTTTAACAAATTAATTATATAATTCTGTAATGTTTTAATGTCTCTTAGTGTAATTTGTGGACTGATATAAATGACCTGGGCAGAACAGGCTGTATAGCCTGTTAAAATTTTATTTAATGAATTTTAATTTGGAATTTAAAATTAGATTTTGTTTATTTACATTTTAAATTATTTTTACTTTATTTTTAAATAAGAAATTATTCCTCTATTATAAATAACAAATGCCTTCTCCTATTTTCAAATATTGTGGATTTTTCTATTGATAATTTTTAATATTTCATATTTAATTTAATTTTGTATTAATAAAAAGTTATTTATAGTTATTATTGTTAAAAATAAATAAATGTTATCTAATTTTAGTCTCTATGTTAGAGATTACAAATATTGTTGTCTTAAATTATAATAGAGAAGGTTGACTGTGATAAAAAAAATTTTTTTTTAATTTAATGTGAGAAAATAGCTAATAAGTTAATTATATATAATCTAAGAAGTGCTTATATCCAAAATTATATAACTCCATAATGTTTTAATGTCTCATAGAGTAATTTGTGGACTGATATAAATGACCTGGGCAGAATAGACCTGCATAAAGTTGTTATTTTAAATGAAGTGCTTCTAAAATTGTAATAAGGAATGAGAATTTATTAATAATATTGTTATTTGTTTAAGACTGTAAAAGATCATATGAGTAATAAAAGCTGTTTGTGATAGATTGTCCTTTAGGTTGTTCAAATTGGTGGCAACATCAGACTAAAATACGACGAATAGAAAATGTTTTGAGACAAAATGGGTAAAATTTTATATATTAGAATAATTCCAGTCTCAAGAATGTGTAAAGATTATAAATATATAATTTAGATTTATGACCTGTTCATATAAAACGAGATAATATTTCTTTGGAGAACCTTCTGGCTCAGAAAGTTGTCCAATATCGAAGTCAGAGCATCAGGCCTGGAGGGTGAGAAAGAAAGTCCCATGATTCCGTCGAAGAGATTTTCTTGAAATGCACCTTCTAGAGCTGTAGCGATCTCCTGGTTCTTAACCTCTATACCGGCAATCTTTAATTAAGAAAAAAATATCAATAAGCACTTAATACATATAACATAAGAAAGAAAATTATATAAGGATACTGGAATGCCTCGTATACAAATTTTTATTCCAGACAGGTTTCCAGAATTGCAAGATCGTAAAATACAATTTCCAATAAAATCAATTAAATTATTGGCACTTTATGACACTTTATTTATGACCGTTGATTGACACATTATAGCCAAGCCTTCGTGGCTTCGGAGCACGAATATTTATTTATTATCGAATTTATTCTTTTTTTTTAATATTTATTTATTGCTATTTACTACTGTACATTATAATACATTTAGTAAATCTGATCTAAGTTAAATTGGAGTGTTACAGGCGTGTAGAGAAACTACCCATTGGTAGCACTCTAATGACATATTACATTAGCTGGTCTCGTGGCCATCTTCTTTTCAGGCGCCTCGGAGGATTGTCAGGAATGAAAGAGGATGCAAGATTAGAAACTAAGGGGTTTGAGTGGTTAGAGAGTTTATAATGGAAGGAGTGATATCTGGTTCGGGCTAGATCGGTTACATAGGGAACATTAAGGTCTTTATGTATGATTTTATTTGTGACAAAGTAAGGAGGGAGCATTGAGGATTTTACGAAGGATTGAATACGAGAGGAATTCGAAGGTTTAGTGGGGCCCCAAAGCCCATATTGGCCTTAATACAATCATGTAGATCAGTCTTTTGTAATGTGTTGGAAGTTTAGACCGTTTGTCTAGTAAGTGCTGTAATAGTCAAAACCGACGTGCAGTTTCCTGTCTTTTCAGTCTGGTGTGAGGATTCCAGGTTAATCGCTTGTCCAAAAGTAGTCCAAGGTAGCGGATGTGTTCGACAGGGGTAAGAGTAACATCGTTAAATGAAACTGTAGGGCAGTCAGTAGATTTACGACGAAGGGTAAAGGTGATTTGATGGGATTTGTTGGAATTTTCGAATTTATTCAAAATTATTTTGTGAAGCATATAAATTTATTTAGTCAAGTATTCTTTTATTTTACAGGAGAATAGAAAACTAATTAGTCAATACCTCATAATATGGAGACAAAAAGCCTTAAGATGAGCGGGTCATGTGGTTCGAAGCAATCCATCAGGATCCCTCTACACAACAATGAATGCTGGGATAGACAGAATCAAAAAAGATATAAAAGAGCCGCATGCAGCAAATTAGAAAGCAGTAGCCCAAGACAGCCAGGCCTGGAAAAGGCAGGTTCTTTTATTTCACAGCTTTCCAAGAACATTTTTTACATGTTCAAAAGCTTTTTTTTTATTGTAAAAATTGTTTTGGGTTATTTTACGTCGTATAAATGTTTTATAAGAGAATGTGGTGATACACAATAACTTTCTTGAGTCTTTACCTCTAAGTATTTGAAATTTTCTGAGTTCTGGTAGACTCTCTTAGATTAGATTTTTATTCAGGGCGATCAACATCTAGGTTATTACACCCTTTTTACTTTATTTATCTTCTTGTCTTGACATTTGATAGTTGAATGTAGACTATTTCCTTTTTACACTGGTCGATATTGGTGGATTATATTTTAGTGTAAAGTTGAGTTTCTTTCAGAAATTTTATTAATTTGTCGATGGATTCTGCTGAGTCTTTAAGGGCCAATTCTCTTGTACGAGGAATTTTATTATTTTCGAAGGCTTGACGAAATGATGGGCATTCTTCAATTATATGCTTTATTGATAATGGGGACTGACAGGTTTGGCATATAGGTTGGTCCTCTTTTGTGATTACGTGGAGGTGTGTTAATGTGGAATGTCCTATTCTTACTCTTGCAACAACCACTTCTTCTCTTCTTTTCCCCTTATGGCACTTGTCCACTTTTGTGTTTTTTTTTTAACATTTCTTAGTTTATTCGTGAGTGGTACGGCAGCCCACATTGAATCTCAACTTTTTCGGATTCTGTTTCTTAAAAATGCCTTTATGTCTTTCGGCTCGTAAATTTGGAGTGTTGGAACGTTCATTGTAGCAGCTTCTCTAGACTCCCTTAGAGTTCTATAGTTCCCATTTTTTTACAGAAATAGTTCTGTTGTTTAAAACATGAAGAATACAATTTAGAGATACACGCGGCAATCACACGTTTTGTGCAACTTTGAAACGCTATAACTCTTTTTACCATCAACTTTAGAGTTTTTATTATTTAGGATTAATTCAAATACTTTATCGAAAATTAATACAAATTTATTTTAATTTAATACAAATTTTTTATCGAAAATTTTCATTCGAAGAAGTAGGGAAAAATAAAATTATTAGAGTTTTGGTAGCCCTTGTAGGAGTTATAAAAATTATTCTTAATAATCAAAGTGTTAAAGTTTAATAAACAACAGAAAAGTTTCTTAAAATTATTGAGAAATCTAGAACTCTTAAGAGAGCTGCCAGAATTCAAAGAATTTTTAATTTTTACCAGCCCTCAGTTTGAAAATTTTCAATAATTTTAAGAAACATTTCTGTTGATTAAGATATGAAAAATATCAATTGAAAATTCGGGCGATTTTTTTGTAAAACTTTGAAATCCTATAAACTTTAGCACTTTGATTATAAAGGATAATTTGTAGACCTCTTGGTAGTCCAGACCCCCCCCCCTCCCCACCACCAGAACCCAAAGAATTTTTAATTTTCACTGCTTCTCAGATAAAAATTTTCGATCAAAAATGTTTGAAAATTTGATTGTCATTTTTCGGGAGTTCCGTTAGCCCCCTCTCCTCCCCCCCCCCCCATGAGTTCTAACACTATCCTTAATAACAAAATTCTAAAGTTAATACCAAAAGAGTTGTAGGATGTCAAAGTTGAAAAAACGTGTGGTTGACGTATCTTTAAATGATATTACTCATGTTTTAAACAACTATTTCTGTAAATAATTGAGAGCTCTAGAACTCTTAGGAGGGCTACAAGAAGCATATTTAAAAAAAAAAATTTAGAGGATGGGGGGCCAACTTCACAGAGGTGTCCTTTAGTAAAAAACCCAAAAAAATGTTCATTTATCAGCTAATTTCATACATAATTTCAGTGGCATACGGGGGTGACGTCATGGTTAAAGGACAGGAATATAAACTATATTTGTCTAAATATTACATGTTAATCATTATCTAATCCTTATATGAAATAAAATATCTATGAGGAGAAGATGGTTGGGAGTGAGGTTAGAAAATAACACAAATAGGTTTTAAAAAGTGCAAATCATTCGACAAGAATTTCCGGCCTTAATAAGTTTTTTAAAACTAATTTTTGATATTTTCTGATCTCACCCCAAACCATCTTCTCCTCATATGTCTATATAACATGTATATATAAAAGATAATATTAAAAAAAAAAATCATGTTTTTATGTGGTTTTCTAGGGCAGTGTCCGGGTTCGAAATGATAATATAAAACTGTAATATAGACAAAGTAATTTTTAAACTTACATTGACAACATCCTTTCCACAAATTCCTCTCATGTATCCTATGGCATAATCGATGGATATGGACTTGTTCAAGTCAACATACGTTGTAGACTTATCCTCATGAAACATGTTCTTGTTAACTGAAAAGGTAAGGATTAAAGTTATTTAATTTATTGAAACTATGCATATTATTGATGTAATATATAACTGAAATATCAATTAGAAACAATAAATCATTTCAAGGCATTGTCTAGATGGCGAAACGATACTACATTTATCGATACTTTGAGCAGTAGTTCCCAAAAAAAAGTTCGCTTGAGATCTTGGAGAGGGGGTACATACACATAATTTAGTGAGGATTTATTTTAAGAAATATGATATTAATTGTAAATGCACTTTTAAGTAACCAAATTTTAAAATTGGAAGAGGCTCCTTTTGTTCTAAGTTAAGAGTGAAGGTTGACCACACGTAGTTCAATTTCCACCTTCATGGTCCCCTTACTCCAATGGGTTGGGAACCACTGCTTTGGATACTCAATGCTTTGTTTTTTAAACTCCAAAATATACAAACATGTGGAGAATCTACCCATTGATAGAACTCTAAAAACATTTCTAAAGGAGAAGATCTCGAGGCCATCTTCTTTTCAGACGCTTAGGAGGATTATTAGGTAGTAAGGGAGAAGCCAGGTTAGAAACGAGTTGGTTTGGGTGGTTGGGAAGTTTATTATGGAAGGATTGGAATCTGGTTCTGGCCAAATCGGCAACATAGGGGACAATAAAAAATTTTTTTTTAAAAGTAATGATTGAATATTATGAATTATAAAATAGCGGGGGTATTTTTTGGAATGCGGAATTAGATATCATCCCTTTATCCAACGTTTCAGAATGAAATATATATATCTATGTATATGTGTGTGTGGCCTGAGGCTTGCTCCCCCCTTGGCGGAATCCTGCCTACGCCCATGAGATGAACCATTAAGTAACATACAACTTCTATTCTTCTTTGTAACCCATAATCAAAATTAATGCAACTAACCCTATTGTTCAAATCTTTGGCTTATCCACTTGTTTTTATTTGTTATTTAAGTCATTTCAATAATATAGGTCAAAGTCACTATATCACCATTCTTCATTTATTTTAAAATCCATCAAATACAGTCAACTCCATTTATTCAAATCAGCGACACCAGCATAACATTTATATACAGTAAATTCGGGTAATAACCCCCAACGGGGAATATCTATTTTTTAGATAAAGATTTATAAATTTTTAGGTGCCGTATACAACTACAGGGTTAGAGGCAACGTATTTCATGGTTACATTTCTCTATTACCAGGAACATAAAGGAACTTAAACAAATTCTTCCAATTTTCTGGCAGTAAGGCTTGACGTTGTCCCCGGATGCCAAAAGACGTTCTTGATGATTCCAGACGCGAACAGTGTTCCAGGATGCTTCATTGCCAGAGTATATTTACAGCTATAACATGTCGGTGAAGGATTTCTTTCAAGAAGTTGCTTGTGTGTTAATCTTGTATGTCAGATCCTGAGTCGGGTTATGATGGATTGTTCACGGCGATTTTCGATAATTGGTGGTAGTGGTTGAGTATTGTCTTTTTTATGTGTTTTATTGATTAAAGTTATGATGGAAAAAACAATGGGGTTGTGCGAAATTTGGAAATTTTTATTAGTCTTGAGGCTCGAGTAAGAATCACTACAGATCATAATGCAGGAGCTTTTTTCATGTGCTAGCGTTAATGACAAACAGATTGCATATAACTCGGAGGAAAACACTGAGAATGTGGGGGGAAGACTGTAGCGGATGGTCTTGGCAGGTGGAACTACCGAACAACCAACATGATTAAAGTATTTTGACCCATCAGTGTAGATACATGTACAACCCTTGTAGCTAGAGAGAAGACTTAAAAAACATTGTTTGAGTACTTCAGGAGGGTTAGATGATATGTCGATGGATTCTAAGGTGAAATCAAAATTGGCGTTTTTGTTTATCCACGGAGATAATGGATTGGGGAATGATAAGTATAACTTTGTTTGGGAGCGATAGAAATCAGGTTGGGGAGGAAAGCTGGAGGGGCGATTAGGTACTATCTAAGTTACACAATTACGGGAAATATCAAAATTAAACAGCTTAAGTCACAAGGTGACAGTTGATTCACTGGCATTACTCGTACTATCAACTACAACCAGTGACAGGTACGACAGTTATGAAGATTTTTAAAGAGCAGGTAAAGTGGGGAGTATTTATAGGGTAAAACGAGTATTTTAACGGTATTTGTCAGTCGGGATAATTTACTACTTGCCGTATACGTCCCGTATAAGTCCGACTAGGGGTTCCCCGTACACCTGTTATATTGAAATTCATTCATGTATGTATATTATGTATTTGTATTTATATATTTATGTTCTATGTATTCGTATTATGTATTTATGTTTATATATTTATATTATGTATCTCTATTGGTTCCTGATGGTAACCGACTGAAAAAGTATGCGCTATATTTAATTCAAACACTAGAGACCATAGACCCCCTCGCCATGGTATGCTAGATAAGAATATCTATAATTAATCATTGGAGTTCCTTTCCAACGGTATCGTGTTCACCAATTTACTATACTATTATTATTATTATGAGGTGGCATGCAGGGATTCTTAAATATAAAGTAAAGTCTTTGTTACATATTTTATATTTACAATCATGGTTACATTACCAAGAATAATATTATGAGAGAGCATGGTAGACTTGTTTCGTTATACCTTATATTGGGTCTCTGGTATGCCGACAAAAGAAATTACTTAACGTTAAAAATTCCAGCTGGTGCCTCTCATTACATATCACACTCTACTAATTAGTTAAGTATCCGTAACAGGGCAATTGACACCTCCAGTTATATATCACTGAATTTTACTAAATAAATAATTATTTGAATCTCATATATGTGTAAAATAAATGATAACTAATAAAAATGTTATTCCGAAAATACTGACATATTTTTTTCATATTTACAGGAATCAGCTACAACCAAGTGAGAAACACATATAAAAAGTTTGCAACTGATAAGGGTTAATAATATATTTATAGAATTATTAATATATTTAGTAGCTATGTATTTGTTTAAAAATAAAGATTTTTTAAAATTAATTTTATGTAATTTACAACTATACAAAATAATATATCTGGACTGAATTTGGAAAGAAACAGAATAATACAATACACCTTCGCTAGAAAACGGATCTAACTGAAACTATGGAAGAAAATTCCTTATATGGTTTCCTCCTTAAATTTAGATTTTCTCTAAATCTCAGTTCGACTGGCCGAGATTCTACTAATCCTAGTTTAAACTATGAGCTCCAAGATTTCTCTTGACAGAAAAATTACACCGAACTGTATAAATCATTTTTTTTTTAATTTATTTTTTGTGATTTACAACTGTGCAAATAATAAATACAATAAGTAAATATGTTGTATGCTTCATATACACTTGAAAATCTTAAGAAGGAACCATCCATTGGTGGTACTTCAAACATTAATTTAAATTAGAAGGTCCCGTGGCCATCTTATTTGCAGACGCCTCGGAGGATTGTTAAGGATGTAAGATTAAGAATTAATGGTTTAAGATGGTTAAGGAGTTTGGAATGAAAAGACGCAGATCTGTTTTGGGCCAAATCTACATCTCAGGAACTATGCAGATTTCTATTACCCCTCAAATTAAAGCTAGTTTAATGGACTATAAAGTAGATTATTACCTTTACCTTCGTAGGAATAGTAGTTTTCATGATATTTGCTAAAATAAATTGATTTATAGTTGTCCCAACAATAAGTTTGATTTATGAAAAACTTCATTTCAGAAACCATTGGACGTACAGGTGTATGCCAGCGCTCAAATTAAAGCTAGTTAAATTTACTACCAAATAGTTGATTAAGTTTATTTTTGTAGGAACAGTAGTTTTTATGATATTTGACAAAATAAACTCACAAAATGTTAATTTCTAGTTCGTATAAAATGTTGGATTTTTGAAAAATATATCTTTTGGTCCATAAGACGCACATATGTCTGCCAACACTCAAAATAAAGGAAATTCAATTTAATATAAAGTAGTTTATGAGTTTGGAATGAAAAGACGCAGATCTGTTTTGGGCCAAATCTGCAACGAATGGGATGATAAGGTCTTTGAATGAGTTTATTTGTAACGTAATAAGGAGCATCAAGGATTTTACGTACGTTTTTGGATTGTAAAGATTGGATGCGGTAGGAATTTGATGTTTTGGTAGAGCCCCAGAGCTCAATTCCATATGTCCAAATTGGTCTGATTATCGTAGGGTATACTAATTTTTTGTAGTGAATGGAAAGTTTAGAGCGTTTGTCAAGTAAGTCTTGTAGCATTCGGATTCTATGAGCAGTTTCTTGTCGTTTCAGTCTTGTGTGTATTCCAAGTAAGTCTCTTGTCGAGATTGAGTCCTAAGAATCGAATCTGTTCAACAGGCGTTAGTGGAGTATTTAGAAAGGATACTGTAGGACAGAAGGATAGAGGTTTAAGACAAAAAAAAATAAAGAAGAAATATTTACTCACAGCAATTACTACATTTCTTGTTCGGGACCCATAAGAGATGAGAGCCAGTGTCAAACATGGCTTCGAACTTTTGTGGTGGAGTTCCAATGGTCAGGCTTCCCCAATATTCCTCCTGAAATCAATTCGAAAATATATTTTCACTATTTAAAAAGCTGTATTTAAATTATAAATCCAAATTTACTATTAAAAATTCAAATTCCACAACAACAAAAAAATTGTAAATTTTAAAGAATAACAAGCTGCCCCAGCAATGCTTCGGTATTTCGCTATATTAGGATGTATATATATTTAATGTATATAATTCATAGTTTATCATAAATTATTGTATTTAGTAAACTTAAACATTTAGAGATACTTTATAATTATAGTTTGGTAACATAAATTGAATCAATAAATGCTAGAAAGAAATTAAGTAGAAATTTTTATTAAAAAATATAAATTACTTTAACATTACTCAGCCAATCTACACTGAACTTTGCAGTGGTTTAAAGAAAGGTAAATAATAAGTAACATTAATATTTAGTAACATAAATAGTTTTTGTTACCCCTCATTGTGCTTCAATATTAGTACTTTATTCAAACAACTGAGACTGATTGCCAAATAAAGGACAGGTAAAATATTTTTTAAGGAGTGAATAATTTTAGGGAGTAATTAAAAAGTTTGTTTTATTTGGACATTCAGCTTTCCAACGTCTCTACTGAGAAGTTATGAACGTTTATATAAACAATAGTCACTGGATGAAAAAGAAAATCATCCGAATAAGGTAAAAAAATTTTAATTTTTGATTTCTTTGAAAAATAGTATTTGGTACTTTGAGACGACGCTAAAAACGAGTATGAAATGCTCATATCTAAAAAAAAAAATTTGCTGACCTACTTTACACCGAGCTACATTTCGTTTTTACAATTTTTCGTAAATATAATATACCCTAATAGAATCAATAATACTTTTTTCATTTTCCTCGTGAAGAGACGAATCGATTGGTCCACAATAAAAGTGAGAAAAGCTTATGCTTTCTCAGCTACAGACCAAAAACTCACAATTTCGTTCATAACTTTTTTTCTACTCGAGAATTTGGGGATTTCTTTATTTTTAAACCTTCCCATGGCGATAGGGAACATTTTGAAAAAAAACTGCCCAATAATTCAAAAGTTTATTGTGGACTATGATTCGACCATTCCCATTTATATATATTTATTGTTAGATTTAACTCAAACAATAGATATTTATTATTTATACAATACATAAAGTTATATCATTGACTAGAAATATTATGATTATTGAATTGTCTATTAACCGACTACTATTCACATTTATATTGAAATAGGGTTAAGGCATATCCTACCTTCAAAGAGAATGTGAAGCCAAAAAGAGAGCCCAAAGTTATTATTTACTAATTACAATAGGAGAATCTCATGTAGTTCTTAATTTCAAAGTGTAAAAAATAATTAATTTAGCATTCAAATATCCATATCTTTGAAACAACCTATAATACTAGTAAACCTAATAGAACATACTTGAAAGTAGAGTAAAGCTGCTGAAACAAATTAAAGGAGTGTAAAAATCTTTAAAGGCAATAGAACCCCTCCCCTTTTTTTAAGGTTATTCACAGCGAAGGTGATGTTTTCCTTGTTATCTACAGGTGACCAACCTATTCTAAACATGGTGGGGGTCAAGTTTTTCATTTTGTAGGACCGCCACTTAATGAAAAAAGTCACACCTCAGGCCGGATTCGAACCGGCGCCGCCAGCACAGAACGATAGACCTAGGCCTAACCAACTGAGCTACTGACGGCCCTACAGAACCCTCAGAAAATTGCTTATTAGTCCCAGTGGAAAAAAAAAGTCAGCAATTTTACCCCAAATTTTGATTGTTTCATTGAAAACTATGTATAATTACTACTAAAAATTGATGATTCTGTTAAGTCTAGTTAGGGGGAATAAAAAAATGGTGTTTCAAATTGTTAAAAAAAAAATTTCATATGGAGTTCCATATCGTTAAAACTACCTACAGTACTAGATAACCTAGATAGATCCCTAATCTTTTAAAGTAGATGAAATTTACTAAAATACGAGCCATGATAGTGCTTGTTTACGTTCCAAAGTTCCGAGACACAATTATTTTAAAAGCAACATTTTCTAAAAAAATATACTGAAATAGTACATTTCACTTAGCAGTGAGTGAATTTAGACTTTTTTTTTTTTTGCGAAGACTCCCGTTGGAGTCCTATACTGCCTAACCATGGTTGGGGGTCAAAGTTTTTCATTTTGGGGGACCACCACTCAATGAAAAAAGTCAACGTCCCAGGCCGGATTCGAACCGTCACCGCCCATAGACATCAATTGGTAAGACTGTGTCTTAACCACTGAGCTACGGGCGGCACTTTTCCTTCATGCTAAATGACCGTTTAGGTGTCATATTAAATACAAAACTTCTACTAAATCTTCTTATATATAAAAATCAATATTCGCTTGTTCATATTTTTTGCGCTGCCATACCTTTCATCCGATTGTGACGGGATTAAGTCGTGTAGAAGTTATTTATATTTTTTACCATATATTTTTATTATATAATATTATTTACCTGCATAAACTAAATAGATATAATAAGAAATTCATAAAATTATTATTCTATTTTTTTTTTTTCGACAAGACTCCCATTGGATTCCTATACTGTCTAACCGTGGTTGGGGGTCAATGTTTTTCATTTTGTGGGACCCCCACTCAATGAAAAAAGCCCCAGGCCGGCTTTGAACCGGCACCGACAATAGACATCAAATTGGTAAAACTCGTAACTACAGAGCTACAGGCGGCCCATTATTCTAATGTATAAATAGCTAAATATATTAATCTATATTAAACTTTTAATTGCATTCAATTAATCTATCTACATCCCTATATCTAGCAATTGCGAAGTATTGTGTATTGAAAAGTATTGTTAGTATATGAAAATTTCGTACATACATTTCTTAAGTTCTTGAAGGTCAATCTTCCAGATCGCTTGTTGACTGAAGGATGAGTTGGATGTCGACCTGCTCTTCTTTCAAGTGGAATACTGAAATATTTTATATTAACTTTTAATATTGATTTATTTATTTTTTAAATTATTTTTTAAGCATTCTATTATACACTTACCTAACCAACGATCCACTAGTCAGGTAAATAATACAAGATACTAACAAAAAAGCTGCGAGACAACCCATCACGCAGCCGATTAATTTCAATCTGGAAAAATTGAACAGTCTTTAGAGTATATATACCAGCAATTAGTTCAGTATTATCTAACCTAAAAAGAGAACTGCCGGGTGATAATTTTAATTAACACTCGATGGCCTAAAAGCACACTTATAAATATAATGAACATTAAACAATTTTAAAATATTAAGTATATAACTTATGTAATTAACAAAAATCCATTAAAAAATCTAATTTAAAAGTTAAAGAAATGTATTTCACAATCAGGCAACATAAATAGCAAAACCTGCTAGTTAACTATTGCCCATAGGGCAGGAGCCGGAAAGAAAAAGGCAATTATTTCACCTCAATTTTTTATTTATTTAATGGGAACTATGTATAATTACAAACAAAAATTTATGAGTCTTCCGAGTACAGATAGGAGGAAGAAAAAATGTCGGCTGTTTCAAAATGTAAAAAAAAAAATTAATTTTTCTTTCGGAGCTCTCATATCTTAAAAACTAGTGTTCTCGGTAAAACCTATGCGAACAACATTAAAAGTAGAGTAAATTTTCTGAAATATCAACTCTATTAGAGCTATTTCCTATAAACAACCTGAGATATAGCTTTTTAAAAAGCAACATTTCATAAAAATATACTAAAAGATTTGTAGTTAGTGAATTTATCTTGAGAAATCTGTATCTGAAGAACTATGTGACGTATAGGTGTCTATCAGCTCTCAAATTAAAGCTAGTTTAATGTACTATAAAGTAGTTTATGACATTTATATTCGTGGGAGTAATTTACTATAAAATATTGTACAACTTTTATCTTTGTAGAAGTTTTTGTGATATTTGTTATATATAGGTTCAGATAAAATGTTCGATTTTTGAAAAAAATATATTTCTAGTAAACAATAAAATATATAAATATCTGTCAGTACTAATAAGGTACTAATAAAGGAAATTCAACTTAATATAAAGCAGTTTATGACACATATCTTCGTAGGAGTAGTAGTTTTTATGATATTCGCAAATGAATATAAATTTTGGACATGAAATTTTGTCCAAACAACTATAAATCAATTTATTTAAGTAAATATCATGAAAACTACTTCTCCTTCGAAGATAAACTTCATAAACTAGCATTAATTTGAGTGCTAATAAACATCTATACGTCACATAGTTTCTGAGATATAGATTCCTAAAAGTAAATTGACTAACTACTGATCTTTCAGTAGATTCGATACAACATTTTTATGAAATGTTGCTTTTTAAAAAGCTATATCTCGTGAACTATTGAACGTAAATAGCTCTATTAGCGCTCATATTTTAGCAAATTTACTCTTCTTTAAGTGACTTTCCATTAGGTTATCTAGTTGTTGTTGGCAGTTTCAAAGATATGAAGCTCCGAATGAAATAATTAATGTTTTTTATAACTTTGAACAGCTGCCATTTTGCATTCCCCCAACCTATACTTGGCAGACTTGTCAGTTTGGACTAGTTATACATAGTTTTCATTAAAGTAATCAAAAATTGGGGTGAAATAACTGCCTTTTTTCTCCTCTTGGGCTCTTGTACTACTAAATTTTGGCAAATTCAACCATGCGCAAAGTGTGTGTGTGTGTGTGGATTATTTGCATTGGCTGGTACAAGTTGGCCTGAGTTTGTGGCCGAATCGTCCAGTTTCAGTTTTTGGGCTACATATTTACACTAAGTAGATAAATATTAAACTATACAACCTTAAATTAAAGTTTATTAAAAATATCGAATGTTGGGGAAATTCATTAAATAAATGATACACGGAGAGCTCAAATATTTGTTTGTAAGCAGATCTAAATGTGCTTCTACACGTTTGCCGAACAATGGCAAATCCCCACATGATCAAGCGTGTAGATGGGTTATTTGGATTGGCTGGTACGAGTTGGCCTGAATTTGCGGCCGGTTTTTAGGCACAAAAGACGCTTGCGCTGCATCCACTCGTTTGTTTTCTGTTTTCATTGTCTTAGAATTGACAATTAACTGATTTTTTCTCTCTGTGTTTAAGTAATTAAAGAAGTTTCCCAGCATTTGGATTCAGTAATTAACTCTTGTTTAAACTTGTATATTTTAAAATTGTATCAATTCGGTTTAAATACATTGTTTCAAATCTTTATAATTAACTTTAGCAATTTATTTTTTACTTTACATAGTGCAAATATGTATTTTAAGACATTATATGTCTAGATAACTAAATTAAAAAGTTTCTGATGAAAACGATAAAACTTGTACCTGTTTTTTGATGAAATTGATTAAAAAGTGCACTGAAAAATCGGAATTTATTTTGATTAATCTTCTTTTTTCATATCAATATATTTAATACTTAAAAAGTAACAAATATTAAGAAGAAAAATAAAACATTTACAGCAGGTACTTTTTTTGATATTTGATTAACAAAATTTATTAATGAAAATTTTATATTAATTTTTATAATGCACTAGCTGAACCGACAATGTTTCGCTATTGCTATTTATAGTTTAATAAATTATTACATTTAGTTAAATAAAACATATACATATACTTTATTATTATGATTAGGCAACATATATTGATTCAATTTATGGGATGACATTCGTTCTTAGTATCTCAAGAAAGAAAGGTTGAAAATCTTTTCTTTATTTGAACTCATATTACTTCCTTGTAAATTCAATTTTTTTTAAGTTGAGGTCCAATAATTCAAAAAGATTATTGTGGACTAAGATTCGACCATTCTCTTTTAAATGTACCCACCGTGAAAGGCCTCTGGTTTGGATATCACGGAACAATACCAGATAGAACAAGGAGCTTCTTAGAAGGCCTAGGTGTTAGCATCGGGGATATTGCGATCTTGGGGGAAAATATTATTTTGGACTCCCTGGGGATCATACACCATCACCTGCTTGGGAATTAGCTCGGATATTATTCATTGTTTTATTTTTTATTTTAATATGTGGACCTGTCGATTTGTGTGTTTTAACTTATTTATTCATCATTTTTTTTATTATTATTATTCAATTTTTTAAAACTTATTTATCCATTCATGTTGTTTTAATCAACTTTTTATTATATTTTCTTTTAAATCTATGTATTAGTATTGTTTTGGTAAAATGTATTTATTTGTATGTTTTTCTGTAAACTGATCTACTGCTGTGACTATTATTTCTCTGATTGCTATCTAAAAGTGAATTTGTTTAACAGGTCACTGGAGAGGATCTGAGAGGGGGAATTCGGGAGAGAGAATTTGTCGATCAAATGAAATAAAAATTATGAAATGGAAGGGACAAGAAAGGGAAAGAAAAAAAGGAATAAATTGAAATATTTGTACATAGGGTGTAGACTGGAATTAATTATAAAAGAAAACTGTGTGGGAAACAAAATATGCTTTCTTTCTTTTTTATTATATCATGTAAAAATATGTAATTTATGTATGTCCGATCACGTATTGATTAGTATGCTGTGTAATGTAGCAACCTGATGTATTTGGGCAGCATGAATGAATAAAGCATTTATCTCTCTAGATTAAAAATGAATTAATTTTTAAAAGTTTAATTTTTTTTTAGTAGAAACTATCAAGATACTTTTTTATCCTTCTATAAGAAATTTAAACATAATATAAAAAAGCAGAAGTATTGAATAAATTTTAATTATAACGAAATCATGTCCATAACCTTGAGAATTGATGAAATTGGAAGCTTATCTCGGTTATATCTTTATTCTATTTTAGCGGTATCGTGTTCCGCGATATTGGTTCCTTAGATTGTTCTCAATGTTCTTTTGTTCATATCTAGAAGATTTTCTTTTAAAGGGGAAGAATGGAACGTTATTATACCATGTTAGTTTAGTCAAATTAATAAAAAAAGGAAAGAAGGCAACTTTACTGTTTAGTCTTACGAAAACTTGAACGTAGGAAGGAGGGTATAAACCACTATTACATTAAGTTTAAAAAACACCAGTACATTTTCGCGGATTTGGGATAAAGAGTAAATAAATGGGCCAAAAAACGTGTGTTTTTTCTTTATATGACGAAAATTATTGGCTTTGGTGAAATGAGTTCTATAAAAAAAAAAGAATAAATAAAATAAAGAGTATATATATTAAATTCCTAAAAAATCGGTTTTATGACTTTTTTTCGAAACATATAGTTTTTAGATATATCGGGGTCAAATATAGATAATCGTATGCCGAGATATTGTTGTATAAAAGTTAAAAAATTGTTTGTTATAAAAAGAGATTGGTTTCGAAAAACTATGGTATTTTTTTTTGGTAAAAATTTAATATAATTTTATTTTGTATTAAATAACATTTACACAAACCTAATACTGGAAAGAAATGTATATAATCACTTTTTTAAAATAAAGTTTATAAACTTTTTTTTTACTCCATTAGAGGGTAATTGTTTGTTTTGTTAGGTCTACAAATGTAATTATTTTTGTTATTAACTTCAATTTTATCTGAGAATTATTATTGTTATCTATTCATTTTATCTTTTTTTTTTTTTATCTATAACGTTGTATATAGATAGGAGTGTCTTTTGTAGGAGACAATACCCCTTCTTCCTTAGTCATATGTTAAAAAATAATTTAAAGAGATTTATGCTAAGACTGATAGTACAATATGAACTAATAGGTAGAAAAAAGTTATTTCACCCCAATTTTTGATTTATGAAAAATATGTATAATTAATAGTGAAAATTGATGAATTGTCCAAGTATAGCCAGGAGGAATAACAATGTTGAACAACCAGCTGTTGAAAAACGTAAACAAAATAAAATAAATTATTTTTCATTCGGAGCTACATATCTCTAAAATTACCAACAAAACTGATAACCTAATAGGATATCATTTAAAGAAGAGTAAATTTTCTAAAATATGAGCCACGAAAGAGCTATTTACGTTCAATAGTTCTTGAGGTACAATTTTTTAAAAAGTTTTAAAACATTTCATAAAATAAATACTGAAAAATCATTAGTTAGTGAATTTATATTGAGAAATCTATACCGCTATAAAACCATTCGATGTACAGATGTCTATTAGCACTCAAATTAAAGCTAATTTAATGTACTATAAAGTAGTTTATGACGTGGTTGTTTTTTTGTGTGGGTGTGAGTTACGATCTTCTCTAGAGAGATTGTGACACGTCGTATTTCGACCAATACTACTCGTTAAAAATGTCCGTTTGAGAAATCAGAAAAGTAAGGCAACGAGTGGAGGGTTTCACGCCGTTTTCAAATATTGCTCGATTTAACTAACTTAAATCTCCATTTTAATAGATCTATAAATACAAAACACATATCCCACTGCTAGCATGAAATTTACCACTTACATCTTCGTATGAGTAGTAGTTTTTAATTTATAGCAAGTACAGTTGAAAGTTTAAAACTGACCTAATAATTAATAAAAGAAGGAACAAAAATGGTAAAATCAAAAGAAAGGAAGAGTGAAAAATTAAATATGGTGAAATAACACATCAAGGGGATAAAATGTAGGTATTTAGATAAATAAAGGGGTAACATAGTCAAATGTTTTTTAAGATGTAGATTTTTCAAAATAAATTCACAAACTACTGATATTTCAGAACATTTTTATGAAATGTTGCTTTTTAAAAGCTATATCTCGAGAACTATTGAACGTAAATAGCTCTATTAGAACTTAAATTTTAGAAAATTTACTCTACTTTAATTGATGCTCTCTTAGATTTTCTATTGTTGGTAGTTGTAAAGAGATAACGCTCCGAATAAAAAAATAATTATTTTTAACGTTTTGAAACAGCCTCCATTTTTTATTCCCCCTCCCTATACTTGGCAGGCTCATCAATTTTGACTAATAATTATACCTATTTTTATGAAATGTTGCTTTTTAAAAAGCTATATCTCGAGAACTATTGAACTTAAATAGCTCTATTAGGGCTCATATTGTAGCAAATTTATTCTACTTTAAATAATGCTCTCTTAGACTTTCTATTGTTGTTGATAGTTTTAAAGATATAGCGCTCCGAATAAAAAATTAATTATTTTTAATGTTTTGAAACAGCCGCCATTTTTTATTCCCCCTCCCTATACTTGGCAGGCTCATCAATTTTGACTAATAATTATACCTATTTTTATGAAATGTTGCTTTTTAAAAAGCTATATCTCGAGAACTATTGAACTTAAATAGCTCTATTAGGGCTCATATTGTAGCAAATGTATTCTACTTTAAATAATGCTCTCTTAGACTAGCAACAATAATGCTATCTATTGTTGTTGATAGTTTTAAAGATATAGCGCTCCGAATAAAACATTAATTATTTTTAATGTTTTTAAACAGCCGCCATTTTTTATTCCCCCTACCTATACTTGACAGACTCATCAATTTTGACTAGTAATTATACATAGTTTTTATTAAAGTAATAAAAAATTGGGGTGAAATAACTGCCTTTTCCTCCTCTTGGGCACTTCTACTACTAGATTTGATCCTGGTACTCTTGAATCGCCCTCGAGATATTTATTGATCAGCTATTAATTATTAATTGTCCACTTAAAAAAAATGAATAATGACAGAATAATAGTAATGCATTGGAATTAGAAAGTGTCTATAGAACTACTTCTATGAATAGTAGTGATTGGTGATGATTCAGCCTTAGCCACACAAAATATTGAATATCATTAACAACTGTTAATGATGACACAGTTCTCCTTCACAATATACTCCTCATTAAGGTTATTGCATCACTTCATTATTCCTCCACAAATTCCATGTAATTAATTCTTTTTACAATCTGTCCTTCACTATTTTTTTAATTCTCTTATCCTGACTTGAGGCCAATAATTAAAACACAATAGTGCTTAATTTATTAATATCTTTTTTTTCTGAAAAACCTTAATTGTGGCTTCGTTGAAGAAGGAATAAAAACTAGTTATCTATTTTTGGCCGACGTTTTGACCTAGGCCTTCTTCAGGGCTACAATAAAAAGAAATAAGAAAATATAAAGCGATCAAAGAAATTAAATAAAATAATAACGAGAATAGAGATAAATACAAAATACATTAACTAACATAATAAAATAAACAAACACATGATCTAATATATAAAAATGAATAATTATTTGTTCGTACTTTATGGACAGCCATACTGTAATGGAGCTTTTTGCTAAATGTATAATCTTTTTTAGTTATTATATATAACAAATCATATTTTTATATTTTATGTTTATCATATATTTCAATATGATAGATAATCAAATAGTCTTAATTAATCAGGGGTAGTAGTTTTTATGATATTCACAAATGAATATAAATTTGGCAAATAAAAATTTGTCCGAACAACTGTAAATCAATTTATATTACCAAATTTCATGAAAACTATTACTACTACGAAGATAAACATCATAAACTACTTTATAGCTCATTACACTAGCTTTAATTTGAGTGCTAATAGACATTTTTATGTCAAACGGTTTTTGAGATATAGGTTTTTCAAAACAAATTCAAACTACTGATTTATCAGTACGTCCCATACAAAATTTATATGAAATGTTGTTTTTAAAAAGCTATATCTGGAAAACTATTTAACGTAAATAACTCTTTTAGGGCTCATATTTTAGCAAATTTGCTCATCTTTAAATTACGTTCTCTTAGGTTTTCTTGTATTGTTCCTACTTTTTAAGATATAGAGCTCCGAATAAAAAAATAAATTTTTTTTTCGCTTTCAAACATCCGCCATTTTGTATTCCCCCTACCTATACTTGGCAGACTCATCAATTTTGACTAGTAATTATACATAGTTTTCATTAAAGTAATGAAATGCAAGATATTAAAAGGATTTTATGATTAACTAAAAGAGGAAAATAGAGACAGGTTCTAATCGGGAAAAAACGAGACTACCCGATCTTTCCCGATTGCATGCATAGGCGTACGGCTTCAATATGTTTTGTTATTTTTGGCAGGTAAAAAGTTAATATTGTTTAATCCAACTTAAAAAACTCTAAAATATGATTTTTAATAGCAACAGAAAAAAAATTCAAAAATATTTATATAAAATCACAAAAATAGTCCAAGTCTACTAGTATATTTAAAATGGTGCGCTCATGCTTTGAAATCAAGGTGATGCACTAATTTTGATGATGAAGTATTCGGTATTAGTACAAGAACCCAATTGGAGAAAAAAGGTAGTTATTTCACCCCAATTTTGTTCGATTAAATTAATGAAAACTATGTATAATTACTAATCAAAATTGATGGGTCTGTCAAGTATAGCTATGGGAATAAAAAATGGTAGCTGTTTCAAAACGATAAAAGAAAAAAAATCATTCGGAGCTCTATATCTTTAAAACTACCAATAGCACTACAAAACCAGAGAGGACATTATTTAAAGTAGAGTAAATGTGCATAAATATGAGCCCTAATAGACCTATTTACGTTCAATAGTTCCGGAGATAAAGCTTTTTAAAAAGCAACATTTCATAAAAAAATATACTGGAAAATCAGAAGTTAGTCAATTTCTTTATATCTCAAAAATGTATGCGCAAAAGTTATATTCCTAAGCAAATATGATAAAAATTACTACTCTTACTAAGATACGTTAAAGGAACTACTTTATAGTAAGTTAAATCATGGCTATTTTGAGTTCTGGCAGATATATGCACGCCTAAAAAGTTAATATTGTTTATTCCAACTTAAAGAACTCTAAAATATGAGTTTTAATAGCAACAGAAAAAAATATTTATATAAAATCACAAAATTAGTTCAAGTCTACTAGTATATTTAAAATGATGCACTCATCACCATGTTATGCTTTGAAATCAAGGTGATGAACTAATTTTGATGATGAAGTATTAGTACAAGAGCCCAATTGGAGAAAAAAGGTAGTTATTTCATCCCAATTTTTTCAATTACTTTAATGAAAACTATATATAATTACTAGTCAAAATTGATGGGTCTGTCAAGTATAGCTAGGGGGAATGAAAAAATGGTGAGTGTTTCAAAATGTTAAAAAAATAATAACTTTTTCATTCAGAGCTCTATATCTTTCAAACTACCAATAGCACTAGAAAGCCAGAGAGGACATTATTTAAAGTAAATGTGCATAAATATGAGCCCTAATAGAGTTATTTACGTTCAATTGTTCCGGAGATATAGCTTTTTAAAAAACAACATTTCATAAAAAAATGTACTGGAAAATCAGAAGTTAGTCAATTTGTTTATATCTCAAAAATGTAAGCGCAAAAGTTATATTCATAAGTAAATATCATAAAAATTACTACTCTTACTAAGATACGTTAAAGGAACTACTTTATAGTAAGTTAAATCATAGCTATTTTGAGTGCTGGCAGATATATGTACGCCTAAAAAGTTAATATTGTTTGTTTCAACTTAAAAAACTCTAAAATATGAGTTTTAATAGCAACAGAAAAAAATATTTATTTAAAATCACAAAATTAGTTCAAGTCTATTAGTATATTTAAAATGATACGCTCATCACCATGTTATGCTATGAAAATAAGGTGATGAACTAATTTTCATGATGAAGTATTAGTACAAGAGCCCAATATAATTACTAGTCAAAATTGATGGGTCTGTTAAGTATAGCTAAGGGGGAATAAAAAATGGTGAGTGTTTGAAAACGTTAAAAAAATATTAATTTTCCATTCGGAGCTCTATATTTTTAAAAATACAACACTGGATAACTAAAATGAACATTATTTAAAGTAGAGTAAATATGTTAATTTAATGTTAATTAATTGTAATAAAATGTTAATTTTTAGTTGTTCGGATTCAATTTTTGATTTCTGAAAAATACATCTCAGGAACCATGAGACGTACAGATGTCTACCAGCACTCAAATCAAAGCTAGTAAAATTTACTATAAAGTAGTTTATAACGTTTTCCTTCGTAATATTAGTATTTTTTATGATACTTAACTAAATAAATTCATAAAATGTTAATTTTTAGTTATTCGGATTCAATTTTTGATTTCTGAATATATCTCAGGAACTATGAGACGTACATATATCTCTCAACACTCAAAATAGAGATGATTTAACTTACTATTAAGTAGTTCCTTTAACTTATCTTAGTAAGAGTAGTAATTTTTATGATATTTGCTTATGAATATAACTTTTGCGCATACATTTTTGAGATATAAAGAAATTGACTAACTTCTGATTTTCCAGTACATTTTTTATGAAATGTTGCTTTTTAAAAAGCTTTATCTCCGGAACTATTAAACGTAAATAGCTCTTTTAGAGCTCATATTTATGCACATTTACTCTACTTTATATAATGTCCTCTCTGGTTTTCTAGTGCTATTGGTAGTTATAGATATAGAGCTCCGAATGAATTTTTTTTATCGTTTTGAAACAGCCACCATTTTTTATTCTCCCTACCTATACTTGGCAGACTCATCAATTTTGACTAGTAATTATACATATTTAACATTAAACCAATAAATAATTGGAGTGAAATAACTGCCTTTTTTTCTTCTGTTGAGCTCTTGTACTATATGTATGTAGATTCTCAAAGTCGAGAAATAGAAAAAATTAGTAAGCTTTTCACTCATATTTGGGTAAAACTCGTTACCTCTTTAACAAAGTTGAAAACAAATTTTAATTTACCTGTTCATAATTAATCTCCATAATAACACAATGCAATTGTCACTTTTCCCGTTTTCAACCATGTTTCACCTTGTAACAACTGAGTTCACAACTAGACTTCTGATGATTTTCAGTGCTCTCTGTAGGATTTTCTATTTAACTATTTCTATTTACAAAATGAAGGAAGAGCTTGTTATTGGTTCAATTTATTTAGGAGTTTGACATATGTTACATTGGAATTTCCTGTGTCTGTTTTATAATTGATTGCATTATTTAAATTTTTAGTTATCATTATAGTTAATTAAAATTTTCTTCTAAAAATATTAACTTTTTCATACGGTATATCAAGGTTCTGAAATTCAGGATTATCCTCTTTTCCACCATACTACAACATTGTATAAACTGTATTAATTTAATTATGTATTAAGATTTAATTTAATTAACACTTAATACAAATTCTTAAGTATTAATTAATTGTAATTGTTTTAATTAAATTTAATAAACAATTATAAACCGTTCTAATGCAGTTTTTTAAACTATATTTAGGATTAGTTTCACTCAAGTAATTTATATTTATGATTTATAATAAGTAATTACAAATAATTTTTAAAACTGTGACTAAGGAGAATAAGAGAATGTTTGAAAATGGCCAATAGAAAAGACAGAAACGTTATAGAAGTAAGGAATGTAAAACGTATATAGAATAAAATCGTGATAAGTTTTTATTAGTATAGTTTTATAATATTTTGTTAGTTAGTATTTTAAATTGATATTAAATGATCCTTCCATTGTATCCCAAACCCTCCAACTCCACATCACCACCCTTGAAGAATGATTATTATTAATGTAAGAATGATTTGATGAGCCAAAACTGGAGGATTAAAATAAATTCCAATAAATCCCACCAAATCACATTTACCCTTCGTCGTAAACCTTCGTCTTGCCCCACAGTATCTTTTAATAATACCCCACTTATTCCTGTTGAGCAGATCCGTTACTTAGGACTAAATCTGAACAAACGACTGACATGGAATCCTCATACAAGACTGAAAAGGTAGGAAACTGCTCGTCGATTCCGACTATTACAACATTTACTAGACAAACGGTCCAAACTTCCAATCCATTACAAAAGACTGATCTACATAACTATTATAAGGCCTATATCGACATACGGAATTGAGCTATGGGGCTCCACTAAACCATCTAATTCCTCTCGAATCCAATCCTTACAGTCCAAAATCCTTCGTAAAATCCTTAATGCTCCTTACTTTGTCACAAATCAAATCATCCATAAGGACCTTAATGTCCCCTATGTTGCCGATTTGGCCAGAACCAGATTCCAATCCTTCCATGATAAAATTCCCAACCACCCAAACCAACTCGTTTCTAACCTGGCTTCTCCTTCACTACCTAATAATCCTCCTAGACACCTGAAAAGAAGATGGCCTCGAGATCTTCTCCTTTAGAAGTGTTTTTGGAGTTCTATAAATGGGTAAATTATCCACATATTTGTATCATGTCATAATACCACTTACAGTAAATTGACTTGATGTGTATATATGTATACAGTTGTAAATAACAAGAAAAAAATTATAAAAAAAAATTGATATTAAATTTTACTCTTTTATAATTTAGGTAAAATACCAAAGTACGGTGCTTTCCAAGTGTTTTCCTTCCATAAAATATTGATCAATAATAATAAAAATTATCCAAATAGTGTGAACCTTCTTTATCAAAACATATTATATCCCTGACGTTTCGGCCGATCCGACCATCATCAAGGGCAATATAATTGAATAACAATTTTAATTATAACTTATTATTAACAGTTTAAAAACATCATTAATTATAATTTCCATGCCTTAATTTTAGTATCACAGTCTGACATTGATTTATAATACTTTGCAGACTATTATACCCAAGTCAATTTAACACAGTCCAAATGAACCTATAAAACACAAACAATAAGGGAAAACACATTTTCTTACTGATAAATGTGTACCATTCTATGTTTTAATCTATCTGTATTTGTTACTATAACATTGAATAATTTTTTTTATAGTTAAGTTTATTATAATTTTATTTCACACTAAATTTATTATTTACATTAAAAGAAAAATATCTGAAGCCATTTATATATCAGAAAACGTTAATTATACAATTAATTTTGTCAGGCAAGAGAAATTTAAACCAACATTATGGAGAGATCTTATGTAAAATAAATTTATAGTGAATATAAATGAATTTTAGATAATTATTTTTAAATAAATTTAGTAGGATTTTTAATAACGAAATAAACAAAAAAATGGAGTGAAATAAAATAATAATATACCTTGTTATTCAGTTAGGTTATATGATAGAGTTGTTGTTGTTGATTTTTGCTTAAAGGCGTAAAACCCTCTGGTCATCAACGCCTATGGGATGATAAAAGTAAAAAAAAATAATAATAATAATAAAATAAATAAATAAATATAAAATATAATAATAATAAAATATGATAGAGTTGTGAGAAGTTAAAAAAATTAAAATACAAAAATTGTGAAGATTAGAATTTATCATGAAATGTTGACCACCCAAACCCACTAGTTTCAAGTCTTGCTTCCTCTTCCATTCCTGACCATTCCAGTTTCTCCAAATGCCTTTATCAAACCATTATGATCTAACATCAAAATTACTAAATTTATTTTTATGTAAATACAGTTGTAAATATAAATAAATAAATAAAAATATTAAATATTATAGTGACAAATACAAGTAAATTAAAATATACAATGGTACAAATTTAGCAATAAAAGAAATATGTTTTCCCTTATTTATTGTGTTTTATAGGTTCATTTTGACTGTGTTAAATTGGTATAATAATCTGCAAAGTTTTATAAATCAATCTGAGACTGTGATCCTAAAAATAATTTATGTATATTATAATTAATAATTTTTTTTAATAAATTATAATTAAAGGTGTTATTTAATTAGATTGTCCTTGATGATTATCGAATCGGACAAAACGTATGACAAGTAATATTTTTTGATATAGAAAGTTGAGACTATCTGTATATTTTTTGTTATTATAAACTAATATTCTATGTAATGAAAATACTTGCTAAGCACCTTACTTGAGTGTTTAACTTAAATTTTAAAAGAGTTAAAATTTAATATTAAGAAATAAAACAATTCGGAACACCATTATGACCACATTCTTTAATATAAAACTATACTAATAAAAACTCAGTAAAAATTTATTCTATATACGTTTATACACTCCATATTTTTGTAACGTTTCGGCCTTTTTTATTGGACATATCCACCTAAGTCACAATCTTAAAATTTATTTTCAAATTAAATTCTTTAGAACAAAATAATAAAAATATATATATATAGAAAATAAAGTTAAATGTAAGCTATAAAAAGACCTTAATGTTCCCTATGTAACCGATCTAGCCCAAACCAGATATCACTCCTTCCATTATAAACTCCCTAACCACTCAAACCCCCTAGTTTCTAATCTTCCATCCTCTTCCATTTCTGACAATCCTCCGAGGCACCTGATAAGAAAATGGCCACGAGACCAGCTAATGTAAAATGTCATTAGAGTACTACCAATGGTTAGTTTCTCTACACGCCTGTAACACTCCAATTTAACTTAGATCCGATTTACTAAATGTATTATAATGTACAGGTGTAAATAGCAATAAATAAATATTTTAAAAATATATATAAGCTACACATTTAAGAAGCGAAATGAAATGGAAAATCGATCCCAAGGCGTGTAGAACCTTATCTCTTGGCACAAAAATATGAATCAACATTGGGATTTCCACGCTCTGTCGCCTTCACCTAATGTTTGCATAAAAACAAAATAGCTAATATTTTTTTGTTTACGTGTTGTGAATCGTAATGCGATTTTACGAGTACAAGTCAACTTGGCAAATCGCTGTCGTTAGTGATTCATTTATTTTTTTTAACTTTCCATTTTAACATTTCGAGATATGAAATATATAAGAGTAAAAACTCTGTTTTGCAAAAAACCATAGGTATGTATATAAATGAAATGTGGGCTTGGGATCTCTCAAGTCGAGAGTGTAAATATTGTATATAATAATGTAAATGTGACTAGTAATAATTATATATATATTTTTTATTGTTATATTAGTTCAAAATTTTACTTATTCTATTTTATTCTTTTTTTATCATGTACAGAGTTGTATTATGTTAATTTTATTTAGCTTTCTGTTTATATAAATGGAAAATAATATTGGAAGAAGCATTGTGAATGTGAGGAAAAGAGATCGAATAAAATATACTTGGATACAGAAAGAACAGGACTCACTAACACAATGAAGATGAAAAGATTGAGCAAAAGGAAATGGGCAGGGCATCTCCTTTGATGCGATGATAACAGATGGTAAAAAATTGTCACAGAATGGACTCCATACGACCTTCATAGAAGAATAGAACGTCAAAAGAAAAGATAGAGCGATATGTTCAAGAGGATGGCAGGACACCTCTGGTGGAATGCTACTCAGGACATGGATGTCTGGAAGGAGAAATGGAATGACCTCACCTCCCAATAGGGCTGGTCACCCCGAGAAGTGCTGACTATTACTCCCGATACAGAAAATTGATAGAAGTTAATGTTTTGTCAACTATTATATATATAATTTTTTTTTTCTCTCAATCTTCTTAAAATGTTTATAATGTATTTTGTGTTGATTTTAATTTATTACATAAATAAAAGGCTCTATTTCATATCATTTCATTATATACATGTAGAGATTTTATATATTCTTATGTAATTTTTTATTCATTTATTTTAATTTTAGTATGAATGTGATCGTTTATTTATTATCACTATTACTATCAACAAGTATCAAAAAGTTATGGCAGATTATAATTGTAAACAAAAGCGGCGCGATCTATTGACGGGCAAGAAGAGGCAGTCTACGATTGTTAGCTATGACGGCATTGTTTTAGTTTTCCCCGCAGCTTCGCAAGCTCCATGGTAAGACCGTGTAGTACAAGATCCGAGAAGAAAAAAAGGCAGTTATCTCATCCCAATTGTTGATTACTTCAACAAAAACTATGTATAATTACTAGTCAAAATTGACGAGTCTGCCAAGTATAGATAGGGGGATTAAAAAATTGCGGCTGTTTCAAAACCTTAAAAAAACATTGTTTTTTCATTCGGAGCTCTATATCTTAAAAACTACCAACAACACTAGAAAATCTAAGAGAACATTATTCAAAGAAGAGTAAATTTGCTGGAATATTAGCCATAAAAGAGCTATTTAGATCCAATAGTTCTCGAGATATAGCTTTTTAAAAAGCAAAATTTCTTAAAAATCTACTGAAAGATTACTAGTTAGTTAATTTATTTTGAGAAATCTATATCTCAGGAACTATGTGACGTACAGATGTCCATTAGCACTCAAATTAAAGCTAGTTTAACGTACTATAAAGTGGTTTATGACCTTTACCTTTGTAGGAGTAGTAGTTTTCATGATAGTTTCTAAAATAAATTGATTTATAGTTGTTCGGACAATAAGTTTGATTTATGAAAAAAGCTAGTTAAATTTACTACAAAATAGTTAATTATATTTATCTTTGTAGGAGTAGTATTTTTATGATATTTGATAAAATAAACTCACAAAATGTTAATTTCTTGTTGTTCGTATAAAAAGTTTGATTTTTGAAAAAATATATCTATTGATCCATAAGACGCACATATGTCTGCTAACACTCAAAATAAAGGAAATTTAACTTACTATAAAGTAGTTTATGACACTTATCTTCGTAGGGGTAGTAGTTTTTATGATATTTACATATGAATATAAATTTGGCAAATGAAAATTAGTCCGAAGAATTATAAATCAATTTATTTTAGCAAATTTCATGTAAACTATTACTCCTACGAAGATAAACATCATAAACTACTTTATAGCTCATTAAACTAGCTTTAATTTGAGTGCTAATAGACATATGTATGTTAAATGGTTTTTGAGATATAAATTTTTCAAAATAAATTCACTAACTACTGATCTTTTAGTACGTCCTATACAACATTTTTATGAAATGTTGCTTTTTAAAAAGCTATATCCCGAAAACTATTTAACTTAAATAACTCTATTAGGGCTCATATTTTAGAAAATTTACTCTTCTTTAAATGACGTTCTCTTAGGTTTTCTTCTGTCGTTCCTACTTTTTAACATATAGAGCTCCGAATGAAATATTAGTTTTTTTATCACTTTAAAATAGCCACCATTTTTTCCTACCTGTACTTGGCAGACTCATCAATTTTGACTATTATAATTATACCTAGTTTTCATTAATTAAAGTAATCAAAAATTGGGGTGAAATAACTGCCTTTTTTCTTTGTTTTATAATTTTTTCATTTTGTTTGTATGTATATATTCATTATATTTTCGTTCTGTTTAATGCATGCAATTTCTTTGTTAAATATAGACTTCAAATATATTTCTTTAATGATTCCAACCCAAAAATAATTTTCCCAGCGCATATTATACCTGGCAAGAGGAAAGTCTTTCACTGAGGCTCTCAGTTCAGGTACTATACACTGTGGGTTGGTAACTATAAATATATCTTTTACTGCATTTCAAATGCATTTTAAGAGGGAAATGAGAAAAGGGATTCGTATAAAAATAAGAATATGGGTCTGATCCTATGATGGGCCTTTGTGGCCGTTCTGTAGGTGCCAGTGCCCTAAACATAGGGCTCGTACAGTACCGGAGGCTGTCAAAAAATTTCATATACCTCGAATTTTTTGACTGCCTCCGGTACTGTACGAACCCATTATTTAGGTCACTGACATCAAATTCTCTAATATTTTTTATTTATAATAAAATATGATAACTATTAATTTGTTTTCACTATAAAAAATTAAAGGTACTTTTTTTTTAATTTGCCATATACAACTTGTTAAACAATTAATGAGGATAACATTAATTTAATATTAATGGCTGCTGAATTGTACATTGATTTAAAGAGTTTAATCTAAATCATTAAATCCGTTTTTCAGAAAATCATAAAAAAAAAAAAAAATTATTATCAATTCTTTAAAGATGGATTTTTTGAAAATATAATAAAAATTACTACTCTTACGAAGATAAATGTCATAAATTACTTTATAGTACATTGAACTAGCTTCAATTTGAGTGCAATAGACATCTGTGAGTCGAACGGTTTTTTAAATATAGATTTCTTGAAATAAATTCACTAACTTCTGAGATTTTATTATATTTTTTATGAAATGTGGCTTTTTAAAAAGCTATCTCTCGGGAACTGTTGAACGTAAATATGAGTTTTAATGATATAGAGCTCTCAATGTTTTTTTTAAACGTTTTTAAATAGCTGCCATTTTTTATTCCCCCTATCTATACTTGGAAGACTCGTCAATTTTGACTATTACACATAGTTTTCACTAAACTAAAAAAAAATTAGTGTGAAATAACTGCCTTTTTTTCTCCTCTTAGGCTCTTGGAATATTACTATATATACATAAAGTTATCTTTTACTGGAGTGAAACTAAAATTAGAAGGAAATAGGAGTGTGAAATAAAACGCTTGATCTATTTGCGCAGCCTGTCTGTATATATATATATATATATATATATATATATATATATGTATATAACAAAGTGAAAGTAAATAAAATATATGTGTAACATTTTAATAAACAGAAAAACATTAATCTATAATATTATTATGAAATTATTCTAAGGTTGATAATAGGTTGGTTATTATATTGAGTTGTGACTAGCATCAATTCATTGTGCTCATGAAACAAAGAGGTTGTTGAGAGATAATTGAAAAAAAAATTAGAGATAAACATGTCTACGTTTAAAATCCATTTTAAATGAATGTTGGCATATTTTATTTTGAATGTAATCATTGTTTATTTACGGAAATCCTGACCTTGAAAAATGATGGATAGCTAGTTCAAGGAAGAGAAAAAAAAAACGGTGCAGGAGAAAACCTGTTTTATTTTTTTACCGACATCATCAACATCGTCTCTAACATAGAGTAAGAAGGAAAAGTCAATTAATTAAAAAATAGTTAATTATTTAAGTACTTTTCAGATAAATTATTCGTTTTACACTCACTTCATTTTCTTCTAAGCCCCATGGGTGAGTTGGGATGAAGTCATGATGAAAATGTGTTGAAGGTAGGTTCTCACACTTTTTTATTAAATCCTACATATTAACAAACTGTATACAAACGGTATGTTTCACGAGAAAATATCAACAATTAAAAATTAAGATCACTGCCACCAACATCACATAGCTGTCTCGATCCGTTGTTCAGATATTTAAAAAAAAAAAAAGAAAAAAGAATAAATCATGTGTTTGCAGCCAAATTGAATTATTTGTTAAAATTGACAGAAACGTCTCTAGCTTAAATAGATTATGTTATTAGAATTAATATAAAAAAATTAAAAATAAATAGCAAAATAGTTGCAGAAGAACTGAAAAGCCTAAATTTTTCACTTAGGTAAAATATTTGCAAAGCTATAGATAAAAATTAATATTTTTTTAAAAATAAAGTATAAATTTGACTCCCAATAGAACTCGTTAAAGAGCGGCGTGGTACTGTGCAACCAACTCCAAGGACCGGGGTTCGAATCCAGCAGTGGTCGCGCGTGATTCTGACCAAATCACCTCCTTGCACAATCGTTGGTTTAGTAACAGTACTTCCTTACAAAGTACTGAGCCCTTGATGGGTTGTAGCGGTACAGATTTATTTATAGAGTTCGTTTCATTCCATATTTCTCAAGACACAGTTTATTAAAACTAACTTTTTTTTTTACAACTATAAATCAAAATTATGCATTGTATGTAGACTACAATGCAAAATTTTAATTAGGTAATATTAATAATGTAAACATTATAAAAGTGCTTTGTGGTACATTTACGTGGCGAAAGGTACAATTTGAGTGCTAGTAAATCTCTGTACATATGACCATTCCTGAGATATTAGCTAAAATAAACTTTCTAGGTATTGATCTATTCAATATACTGATTAAATAAAATTAAAATACTGTAATAAATAGGGTTCAATACTGTCCAAAAAGGTGATTTAGTCAGAATCTTGCTCGACAGCCAGAATATCCCCAATTAAGAGTTCCACAATTTATGAGGCTGGTTGGACTCCAGGAGGGCTCCTGAACCCACAGGTTTGACTAACGGCTACAGTAGCAGAATAAATAATTATCTGCCACATCCGGAATGGAACCCGGATCCTTGGAGTTAGGGGTACCCTATTCACTGAGCTATCCCGCTCCCCTCCTATAAGCATGTGTTAGGTAAATATACCATAGAATACTTTTACTTAGCTTTATGGGCGTATCAGTTTCCATGATATTTACCAAAATTAAATCCAAAAACTGATGATTTACCAATAAAAAATGTTGGTCGAAAAACTGTATCTTCGGATGTATTGAACGTCAAGATCTCGATGCAGACTTAAATATCAGGAAATTTGTACTACTTTTTTTTTTTTTCTTTATTCAATGTAATTTACAACTGTATAAATAATAAATACAATAAGTAAATCTATGGGGTGTTTCATTTACACTTGAAAATCGTGGGGAGGAACCACACGTTGGTGGTACTTCAAGCAGTAATTTAAATCAGACGCCTCGGAGGATTATCGGGGATTGTTAAGGAGGAGAGATTAAGAATTAATGGGTTAGGATGGTTAAGCAGTTTGGAATGAAAAGACGCATATCTATTTTGGGCCAAATCTGCAACGAATGGGATGTAAGGTCTTTGTGGGTGAGTTTATTTGTAACGTAATAAGGAGCATCAAGGATTTTGGATTGTAAGGATTGGATGCGGGAGAAATTTGATGGTTTGGTGGAGCCCCAGAGCTCAATTCCATAAGTCCAAATAAGTCTGATTATCGTAGTGTATACTAATTTTTTGTAGTGAATGGGAAGTTTAGAGCGTTTGTCAAGTAGGTGTTGTAGCAATCGAAATCTACGAGCAGTTTCTTGTCGTTTCAGTCTTGTATGTGGACTCCATGTAAGTCTCTTGTCAAGATGGAGTCCTAAGTATCGAATATATTCAACAGGCTTTAGTTTGTACTACTTCAAAATATTTATTTAATTAATTTTAAGTGTGCGGTATATGGCTTTAAAAATATCTTTAAAAAAAAGATGGCCTCGAGATCTTCTACTCTAGAAATGTTATTGGAATGCTATCCTCAATATTTCCATTGTAATATAACTCACATAAAATGTATTTGTTATATATATATTTTTTTTTTAATACATTTGCAAAAATCAATAAATTAAAAAATATTTAAAAAAAACCTCTAATGATGAGGAAGCAAAAGCAATATTACTTTTTTAATGATTTATTTATGCAATTAAAATGAGCATAAAACATTATCACTGTAATATAAATAACGGCCTTTTCTTCAAAGTCTTTAGATAGTTATACAAGGTTGCACATGATTAGGCCTCGCGAGGTGCATCAACAAAACATATTTATTTATAATTGTAATATATATTTATTTTATAATTGTCAAAGTAAGTGTAAATCAATGTATTAAAAAATATACATTATTTGTCCGTCTACATTAGGGGTAGTCAACGTTTTATTTTATAAGTGTGTCGCGACGGACTTGTCATAGGCCTAGACTAAGGGGGATGAACGGGTGTGAAATGCATACTATGTTTATGTACCGTGTTTCAGTATCAGTTCCATTCCAGTGAGCCATTGGTAGATACGTAATATATATGTTCAAAACAATTTTTTAATTTTTTAAATGGAGCGCAGAATGTACTCCTCGGGAGGCTTTCTTGATGTAGAACAGACTTTTGATCGAGTCTGGCACCCAGGACTGCTATACAAGATCCGTAAATTCCTATCCCCTACATATTATCTCATTATCCGTTCTTATCGCTCAGACAGGTTATTTCAAGTAAATCACAACAGCGCTTATTCATCCCTGTTTCCACAGTCTGCTGGTGTACCTCAGGGTAGTATCCTTGGCCCTATCCTTTATACAGCTTTTACAGCTGACATCCCAAAAAAAAAATCCCAACCCATACTAACACTATTCTCTGTGTATGCCGATGACACAAGTCTATTGTCAGTGAATAATGATACTTCCATTACAGCCCAAACCCTCCAATCACCACCATTGAAGAATGGTGCCAAAACTTGAGGATTAAAATAAATTCCAATAAATCCCAACAAATCACATTTACCCTTCGTCTTGCCACACAGTATCTTTTAATAAAACCCCACTTATTCCTGTTGAACAGACCCGTTACTTAGGACTACATTTGGACAAACGACTGCTATGGAATCCTCATACAGGACTGAAAAGACAGGAAACTGCTCGTCGATTCCGACTATTACGCCACTTACTAGACAAACGGTCTAAACCTCCAATTCATTACAAAAGACTGATCTACATGACTATAATAAGGCCAATCTGGACATACGGAGTTGAGCTATAGGTGGAGCCCTATTTAATTATTAAAACTTAATAAGTTATTTAAATCTTTTTTTTAAATAATTTATTTATTGTTATTTACAACTTTATACATATATACACATCATGTAAATTTGCTGTAAGTGATATTATGACATGATACAAACATCTGGAGAATCTACCCATTGATAGAACTCCAAAAACATTTATAAAGGAGAAGATCTCGAGACCATCTTCTTTTCAGACGCCTAGGAGGATTATTAGGTAGTGAAGGAGAAGCCAGGTTAGAAACGAGTTGGTTTGGGTGGTTGGGAAATTTATTATGGAAGGATTGGTATCTGGTTCGGGCCAAATCGGCAACATAGGGGACATTGAGGTCCTGGTGGATGGTTTGATTTGTGACAAAGTAAGGAGCATTAAGGATTTTACGAAGGATTTTGGACCGAAAGAATTGGATTCGAGAGGAATTAGATGGTTTAGTGGAGCCCCATAGCTCAACTCCGTATGTCCAGATAGGCCTTATAACAGTCATGTAGATCAGTCTTTTGTAATGGATTGGAAGTTTGTCTAGTAAATGTTGTAATAGTCGGGATCGACGAGCAGTTTCCTGTCTTTTCAGTCTTGTATGAGGATTCCATGTCAGTCGTTCATTATTTAAATTATAATAACTCATTATAAATTAATTTTTCACTCCATAAAAATGTCTATAGTGGGTCCAAATCATTCTAATTAGAGATATAATTTCATATACAGCCCGCGGAGTTAAGATGGATTTCCAAAGTGCCCCGTAATATCATTTCTGTTGACCACAGCTGGTGTAATGTTAAATAAATTGTCATCACAATTTAACTTTGTTTTTACGAAGAGTCGTGCTTTATCAGTTGAATATCTATGGATGTATTTTACTGTTATTTTTTTCCGTTTAATGTTACCACAACATAATGCCAATGTTTCTAAAATTATATATAATATATCGCGAATTACATATGGAGTCAATAGAGGATTACATCAAAAAACGGTTCATAAAGTTCCACTTCCAGTTGTTGACAGTTAAAGGAGCAGTGACTTATAACCTGGGAATCCCAACCTCAACCCGAAGACTGAAGCCCAGACTGTGCAGGACATTCTGTTAAAAATTTTAATAAATATAAAATTAATTCATAGTCACACACCTCTATTTTTCTTTTTATTATTACTCATTTTATTTATTAATTATTATTAATTTTTTTGTTAAAACAAATAATTTAATTTCTATCCATTTTAGATTCCATCTAAAATTATAGATTTTAAGTTAAGTTAAAAACTTGAACAAGCATTGTGTTGTGATGAAGTTTTAACAAATAATGACTGTGATAAGTGAATTTTAATTTTGGTTGTAATATGAATATTGACTAATTATAAATTGTCGTTTTGACCTGGGCAGAATCACCTACATGGAGTTGAGTTTTTAAATCATTTAGTTCCAAAATTGTATTAAGTAGATTCTCCCTGAGGATGGTAGGATTGGCTGAAACGGAGAAAGGATTATAGCGAGTAGGTAGGTCGATGTACGACATGTCACAATCTCACAAGAGGAATCATAACACAAAGAAAAAGACAATCCTTTTTGTGAAGATGAAAATGTCTGAAAGTGGCCAAGAGAGTAGGCCAAAAATTAAAAAAAAATATGTGAAATATATACAATGTAATCGCTAATCCGAACGTCGGTACTAAAAAAAGTTATTTTATTTTTTACCGATTTTTAATAATTTTTAGTTTTGATATTGGGTAATCTAATTCCTATGAAAGTTTTCAAAATATATTTTATTGGTATTAGAAATACTATCTATTATATATAGTATGTATTATATAAATCATTTGATTCTGTAAAACTAATTTAATTAATAGTAAAAATATGTATAATACAATTTTTTTGTAGTGAACTAATTTTTTATTTATTACGTTTTAAATAAATCTATATAAAGTATATTTTTTTTATTTAAACTGTTTTCACTTATAAATGAAAAATCTTGTAGTTTTAACAAATTAAATCCTAATTTTGCTGCATTAATTAATTAATTTAATTTGCCTAATTTCCTCCTAATTTTAATTTTTTAATTTTGCTAATTTAATTACTGAGGATTTAAAAAGAAACATTTTTTTTAGTCTTAACACTTTCTTGAAATCGGTTAATATTGTTTAAATAAATAAAATGTTATCCATTATATCAGAACATTCTTAATCCATTTATATGTCCAACGTTTCAGCCAATGCAGCCATCCTCAAGGACAATTTTAGAACCAAAACATTTTTAAAAAATTACTTTATGCAGGCTATCCTGCCATGGTTATTTCAATCAGTTTTGTCCTCATCTTACTCAAAGTCTCCTCAAGACTCAAGTCAATCAGTCCTCAAATTACTCTAATTAGTCAATTTTTCACATTAAATTAAAAATTAAAATTATTTATCACAACAATGTTTGTAACTATTTTCTAAAATTGTATTAACATTGTCCTTGAGGATGGTCGAATTGGCCGAAACGTTGGACTTATAATTGGAATAAAAATGTTTTGAGACTAAAATGGATAAAATGTTATTTATTTAAACAATTTTTTTTAAAACTTTTTAAATACTTTAAACTGTCAAATTCCCAATAAAATATGTTTAAAAAATAAATAAATAAAAATAGTTATGTACATTCATACAGTTGAATTTTTTTACACTACTTTTCCTAATATTTTCTGTAATTCGAACTTTACAGTAATCCTACCACAGGGAGGTTTTCAACAATAATAAGTTCCGAATTACCGAGATTACATTGTATATGAATATAGAATATAACTGTGATAAGAGTTTGTTATTAATTTATTATTTTACATTAAAAATTGGGGACTTAATTCAGTTCTAAGTTTTTCATTAGTTTTTTTTTATTGATAATTGATAATAAACAACAAGTTATGTTAGAATCTATTTATTTTTTCAACGCATAACTAAAAAACTCGCAACAATCTTATCAGACAACTTTTGAAGAAAAAAATAAGTCATAATTTTTAATAAGTTTTTAAGTGGTTGATAAAGCTCATGTCTGTATAGTTGCTTAAATTACGTTTCCTAGCTCCGTAATATAGTGTTGCATAATGAGAATTATAACGGCAATACCACCGTCAACAATATTATTGTTTATTTAAAATTTATATACAAAGTCCTTGCTTTTATAGCATATATAATTCAATTTTGTATCGTCGGTGATTGCAGTCATGACGTTGACCCATATCGGCTTGCAAGGTCAAAAATCATTTTTCCGCTTTCGACACTAATGCGGAACTGGAAACTAATGATCCTATAACGAAAAAAAAAAAGGACATACCTCTTAGTCCTGGTGAACGCCTGATCCTGCCGAAAGGACTGTACCGTAGCTCTGCTACCACTATCACTGCCACAGGGAACAGGTAGACCAAGGCCGCAAGATTACTACTGAAGACCAGAAGCGACTGTAGGTGGCGTTGATGCTTCCGTATCGATTATATACTGGAGAACCTGGAGCCTCCACGTAAATTACTAATAATCTCTACCACCGGTGACCTTATCCAATATGGACGATAAAGGATTTAATGGCAGGTTGTGTAAATAGTTAACGAACAACGAAGGATCCCTTATTGCCCTACATTTCCAAATGAGTAACAGGTCGACTGAGCATTAGCTATGAATTATTTTCGTATTAAATCGTGCATTGATTTATACGATACTTCTTAACTATCACTTATCACCCTAATTTATGTAAAGAAAAAAATGTATAATTACTAGTCAAAATTGATGAGTCTGCCAAGTATAGCTAAGCGGAATAAAAAATATTAGCAGTTGTTTAAAAAAAAAAAAATTAATTTTTCAATATGAGCTCCATATCTTTAAAATTATCAACAATACTAAAAAAACCTAATAGAAAATCATTTAAAAAAGAGTACCTTTACTAAAATATGAGCCCTAACATAGCTATATAATAGTTAACCAAAACCCATTTTTTCGTAACGAAAAATCAGTAGATTTTTAAATTAATTTTGGAAAAACTATATCTCAAAAACCATACAACAGAGATGTCTATTAGCAAATAAAACTAGTTTAACGAACTATAAAGTAGTTTATAAAACTCATCTTCGTAAGGGTAGTAGTTTTTATCACATTTGACAAAATAAATTCACAAATTCACAAAATGTTAACTTCTAGTTGTTCGAATAAAAGTTTTGATTTATGAAAAAATATATCTCAGAAACTGTGAGACGTAGAGATGTCTGCCAGCACTCAAATTAAAGATATTGGAGGAAGATAGTCCGGGTAGTTTTAGAGCTTTAGGGAAAACTATTAAGTGCTAACCAACGTTTCGCCCCACTTTGCAGGGCTTCGTCAGGGCTGATAAGAATAAAGTTCTGCTACTCACTGAAACGCTGGTTAATAATTTTTTTTTTAAATATTTATTTATTGCTATTTACAACTGTATATTATAATAGATTTAGTAAATCTGATCTAAGTTAAATTGGAGTGTTACAGGCGTGTAGAGAAACTACCCATTCGTAGCACTCTAATGACATTTTACATTAGCTGGTCTCGTGGCCATCTTCTTTTCAGACGCCTCGGAGGATTGTCAGGAATGGAAGAGGATGCAAGGTCAGAAACTAGGGGGTTTGGGTGGTTAGGGATTTTATAATGGAAGGAGTGATAACTGGTTCGGGCTAGATCGGGTACATAGGGAACATTAAGGTCTTTATGTATGATTTTATTTGTGACAAAGTAAGGAGCATTGAGGATTTTACGAAGGATTTTGGATTGTAAGGATTGAA
>NW_027115271.1:674148-696681 GCF_000696795.3 Halyomorpha halys | reverse complement strand
CCAATTACGACACCATTCTTCGAGGGCTGTAATACGGGATTGGAGATTTCGGGATACAATTAATGGGTTATTATTAACAGCGAGCATACATGTGTCATCGGCATACGTGGTGAGGATAGTGTTAGGATTGGTTGGAATGTCAGCTGTATAGACGGTGTAGAGGATGGGACCAAGTATACTACCTTGAGATACACCTGGTTAATAATAAATAGTTTTCTTTAACTATTTTGATACCTTTATTGACCGCCACCCAGACTATCTTCCTCCAATCTACTTCATACGGTCAACTATCTTCTTCCAATAAAGATAGTTATCTTCTTGGGAGTATAATAAATTTATAGGCACAAATAAATAAATAAATGTATTTACTATAGTTGTCCGTTAGTATGTATGTGACGATTGAGCGAAGGCCTCAACCGATTTCCTATTTTCATGTCTCAATAATTCAGATCTGCGGGTTCCCACCAAAAATTAGTAGCCTGCCTAAAACGGATGGTTTGTGTATGACCTAGTAGTAAAATTAACATAAAAATCTGTAGTTAGTGAATTTATTATGCGATATCTATATCTCAGAAATCATGGGACGTACACATGTCTATTAGCACTAAAATTAAAGCCAGTTTTTATTATTATTTTAAGGCAACAAGCACTTCGGGGTCATTATTGTCTCAATTTCCAAATTGAAATGTATAATTATTGAAAAATGGGAACCTGCGGTAAAATTTTGAGTGATTTAGAAATTCAAAACATTTACAGTCTGCTTGTTACCTAGCAAAATTGAATAGAGGTCTGCTGGTAATTCATACAGTGATTTGAGTTTAGCTAGTTTAATGTATGAAAGTACTTTACTACTTTACTACAGGGTAGTAGTTTTATGTTATTTACATACATAAATTTTGCATATAAAATTTTGTCCAAACAACTTGAAATTAATTTGCTGGAAGATTGCTCATTGACCGTTAGTATTAATAAAAGGAATATGTTCCAGGTGCGGTCAAATTGAACTCAAATAGTTATATTTTGTACTATTTTTATTTGAGCCAACGTTTCGCCCCACGTTGCAGGGCTTCGTCAGGGCTAAAAAAGATACAAACACTTAACATAAGTAAAAAAGTAAATGGAAAATTACAAGGGTATACAATAATACGTTTCATTGTATACTCTTGTAATGTTAAGTGTTTGTATCTTTTTTAGGCCTGCAACGTGGGACGAAACATTGGCTCAAATAAAAATAGTCCAAAATATTACTATTTGACTGCACCCGAGAATCACTGGACAGATGTATATAGACCTTCATTATTATTAAAGTATTCAATATTATTTAATATTGGTATACCTACTACTTATTGTGAAATAATTACGTTTCTTTAACATCAAATGAATTTACATTGAATACAATGACATGAACATACAGTGAATTACACATCAAGTAAATTTGCTGTAAGTGATATTATGACATGATACAAACATGTGGAGAATCTACTCACTGATAGAACTCCAATAATATTTCTAGAGAAGAAGATCTCGAGGCCATCTTCTTTTCAGACGCCTAGGAGGATTATTAGGTAATGAAGGAGAGAAGCCAGGTTAGATACAAGTGGATTTGGGTGGTTGAGAAATTTATCATGGAAGGAACGGTATCTGGTTCTGGCCAAATCGGCAACATATGGAACATTGAGGTCCTGATGGATGACTTGATTTGTGACTAAGTAAGGAGCATTAAGGATTTTACGAAGGATTTTGGACTATAAGGATTGGATTCGGGAGGAATTAGATGGTTTAGTGGAGCCCCAAATATAGGATAAATATGATTTAAAATATACGTAAATTTATATAGAAATTTACGTTGTTCATTCTTACATAAATGTCCACATATTTTAAATCATATTTAGCCACACTTTAGTTTACTTTCATTTCATGTTATTTATTCCCTTACATTTATACATTATTTTACTCGTTTGTATCTTTTTTAGCCCGGATGAAGCCCTCCAGATTGGGACGAAACGTTAGCTTAAAATAAATAGTTAATTACTGTTTGAGTTATTTTTACCGCACCCAGACCAGCTTCCTTTTATATAATCCATACGGTCAATCATTGATCTTGTAATATATCATCACATTTGATGACGTGAGACAGTAATCCATACATTTACTGAGTTTTTCGAAACCAGTCCATAAAAAAATTTTTTCATATTTTTTATGAATTTCCGTATTCCCCTGATAGTCTCATTATCTTATTTTTGTATTTATTTCAATTTTTTTTTTCATGATTCCTTAGTAACTGTTTTATGAAATAATCATGAGTGATAGTTGATCGAGGATGACTTATACGAGGAGAATTGACTTGGCAGTTTCATTTCAAGCTAACACTCTTGATGATGGCTAGAAATTCTGGCCGAAACGTTGGCACAATTAAATAAGTTACTTCAACTTATTTCTGTTTCATTTTGACCGCACCCCCCAACCATCTTCTCCTCGTATATTTTTTGAAATGTTTCAATTTTGTTTTGATGAATGAAGAAGTTTTCAGTTCTTTTGTAATTTGTTTTCTTTCAATATTTCTTTAATTACAAAATATCTCGATTATCTATAATTTATTGACAGTTTTATATAGTATGTCTTTTAATTACTAACTAAAATATGTATTAATCCTATTATTATTTTTTTTGTTGTAGTTACTGATACTTTAGTTAATTTTTTTTTTTTTTAATTCACTTTTTACTCACTTTCCGTTTGTAATTTTACTTATTAAACCAATCCCCTCTATTGTTATCTAGGCTATAACAGAGGTATATAAATAAATATATCAAACATAGTAATCTGTAAGTTTTATACTATTTAACATATAATAAATGAAATGTATCATAATTAACTAATTAATTGTTAAACCTTAAAATGATATGGTACATGATACGTTTTAAAAATACAATATATAATATTTATATATATCTTATATAATAATAAATAATTTTAGAAACATTGGCATTGTTATATGTTGTGGTTACTTATATTTTATTTAGTATCTTTTTTTTTTAATCTAACAATTTCCTATTACGTTGTTCATTTTTATATAAATTTTCGTATATTTTAAATCATATTTGGCCACACCTTAGTAAACTTTTATTTTATATTATATATTCTCTTACTTTGTTACATAATTTTACTTTTTTGCATATTTTTTAGCCCAGATGACGCCCAACAAAGTGGGGAGAAACGTTAATTACTATTGAGGTTTTTTTTACTGCACTCGGACCATCTTTCTTTTATGTATCACGATCTTCTAATTAAAAATATTCGTTAGAAAACAGCCAGCCATTAGTTATCTTTGTCCATCACCGTTTCTTATTTACGCAGTGTTGCATAAAAAAAGTGCCGTAATTCAATTCATAATAAATTTCGCAATGTAATATAACTGTTTTGTAAATTGAGGTGACGAATGATCACCGAACAAACATAAAGCATGCACAAGTTAAATAGAATTACCTTGCTTATCGAGTCAATGAGTCAGTATAAGATTTCCAGATCGACTGAATAGCATTTCATGTTTACAAGCAAGGTCAGAGATAGCGACTGATATTGCAGACCTTTCAGTGATACTGTTTCATTCCTAATCCATCACACTTTATCGCAAATGATAAAATTGTAAAATATTTAAACTTAATACTTTCATAATTTTGTGTTTTTTTTCACCTACAAGCTCATAGAGTACGTAGATCATTCAACTCAAATCACCTGTATATTTATTCATAAGGAACACTGTTTGAAAACAAAATAAGGAAGAAAACAAAAAAGAAACAGCTATGCAGAGTATTTACTTTAAGTAAAATTAATTTGAGAAAAATGTTTATTATTTTATGCAACTATTCACAATTAACTTTGATATGCGGCGAGAGGGATGCGCTGGGATCTTATGAGCTCTGCTCTGCCCCTCACACGTGGGGGATAGAGTGGGTTCAGGGACCCTCAGGTCGATTGTGTAAATATTCTATATAAGAGTGTAAATATGACTAGAGATTATTTTATTTTATTTTTTTTTTTCATGCACATAGTTTGATTATGTTCATTTTCTTTTTGTATATATTTTAAGAGAGTTTTTTTTTTTATTCATTTATTTATTTTATTTTATTTTAGTATGTATGAGATCATTCATCACTATTGCCTATTGCCCACAACTGTGTGGCAGATTGTAATATCTATCAATAAATAAAAGGTATTATTTTTAAAAAAAAGATTAAAAGAAATAAAATATAAAGTATTTTAGGCAAAAAGAGCAAATAGTACATATGATAATTATGTTCTAATTATAAATGATTATGTTCATTTTCTTTTTTTATATATTTTAAGAGAGTGTTTTTTTTTTATTTTTCATTCTTATTTTAATTTATTTTGGTATGAATGTGATCATTCATCACTATTACCTATTACCTACAACCGTGTGGCAGATTGTAATATCTATCAATAAATAAAAATTTTTTAATTAAAAAAAGAACTTTGATATGAATTTTAGTAATAAAAGAAATAAGAATTTAGTCCAAAATATACTTTTAAATAAATCAATTATATGTCTGACCTAATTGTAAGGAAGGTTAAAAATATTGTGTGATAAGAAAGTGATAATAATGTTATGTTAATCTGTAATTAAAGTTTTAAAATTTAAACTTGCTAAGGAAAGCTTATTAATAAATTAATAATCCCCTATTGTTTTATTGCTTCATAGGGCGAGTTTGACCGAAATTAATGACCTGGGCAGAGTAGCCTAAATAAAGTTTTTTAATTATTGGATGTGAGGTGCAAATTTATATTTAAGGCATGATAATTTATTAGTAATAATATTTTGTTAAAATTTAATGTACAATAAAAGCAGTTTTTTATTAGATTGTCCTAGATGATGGCTGAATTGGCTGAAACGTCGGACTTCTAAAGAAATAGTAAGTGTTTTAAGACAACCTAAATATAAATTACTTTATTTAAATAATAAAAATCAGTCTCAAGAAACTGAAAAGATTATACATAAAGAAACAGCTCTTTTTCCATGACTGATATTAACTTTATAAATAGTAATAGAAATCAAACGACCTCATTTGAACTTAGATCAAATGGTTATCGCGTTGAGAGATAAGGGGAGTTGGGCTGATTTATATGACTATTTATAAAAAGGCATAATATATACACATACTTTATATATAATATATATACATGTTTGTATATATTTATACTTTATATTTAAAATATAAATCTGTAGAGCTACAACCCATGATTAGGGGCGCAGTACTTTGTAAAGGTTTACTCTTATTAAACTAAAGACTCAAATTGAAGCTACTTCAATGTACCATAAAACAGTTTTATAATGTTAATATTATTAGGATTAAATATTTCTATGAAATACATCAACATGTATTTTTGATTAATAGTTTAAAAAAAACTCTATCTAGAGAAATATAGAACGTAACGAGCTCAATAAATAAATCTGTAAGAACAGCCAATGAAGAGTCAGAGGCACAGTGTTTTGTAATGAATTAGTGTTAATAAAACAAAGGTTATGCAAGGAGGTGATTTGGTCAGAATCATAATCTACTGCTAGATCTTACCATTGGAGTTCTGGCAATGGACAGATTCTCCACTCAAGTTGAGTGTTTTTTTGCTTTAGCGCACTTGCTAAGCCTCCACTGGCTCATTACCAGTGATGCGGCGAGAGGAATGCGCTGGGATCTCTTGAGCTCTGCTCTACCCCTCACACGTGGGGGATAGAGTGGGCTCAGGGATCCTCAGGTCGATTGTGTAAATATTGTATATATTATTTTATTTTTCATACAGATAGTTTGATTATGTTCATCTTGTCAATTCTTTTGTTTGTATTATTTTAAGAGGTTTTTTTTTATTATTATTTTTTTTTAATTTTTTTTTGTTTTTATTTTATTTTTTATTTTATTATGTATGAGATCATTCATCACTATTACCTATTGCCCACAAATGTGTGGCAGATTGTAATATCTATCAATAAATAAATCTAATTCCGAAAAAAAAAGATCTTACCAAACCCAGGGTACCCACTTTACCCTACTAAACCCACATACCTTAAATTTTGGCTACAATAACAGAATAAATGAGTAACTATTACAGCCGGATTCGAACCCGGGTCCTTGGAGCCACCAATATCGTGTGTTATAACCTAAACTAACTAAAGCGAGAAAGAAGTAAGAGAGAAGGGGGGAAAATCCCGTTTTAAAAGGCGGTTAATATTATAAAATAACCTATATACTTATTGACGTACAGGTAGATCAAGAAGGGCCGTAGCACAGGTGGTCGAGACACAGGTCTTAGCAGCCTGAGAACTGGAGGCGGCGCTGGTTCGAATCCGGTCTAAAGCTAATAGTATTAGTTCATAAATACAAGTATACAAACTACGAACTATTAACAGTAATAGTTATTTTAATTATATTATTTCAAAATTTTTTGAGACAAGGTAATTATTTATTAAATAAATCAAAATTTAGTATCCAATTCTGTCTCAACACTTTATTTCTCACTAGTCAAACGTTTCGGCCATTCTAGTCATCTTCAACCTTAAACCTGGCCCTGAAGGTGGACTTTTTCCATTTCATTTCGTACGGCCCTACAAAATGGAAAACTTGATCCCCCACCATGGCTAAATAGGTTATTCACGTTTAGATAACTCCCCCCCCCCCTCCGTACGACAGAAATGACCAGCAAGTGGTTCATAAAAAAAAAAGTCATGTCAAGAAATAATTGTTCCCGCCTTTTTTTGGAGGCGCGATTGTAAACTATTACCCCTTTCAATACATTATTATCAAGATCAGATACTTTCCCTACGGAAACCGGTTCAGATTCAAGTTTAAGTAACCGTACTCCAGAGGTTTTGCCAGATGACGTTTGGATTTCCCCGACTACGTTTCAAAATTCCCAACTTAAATGATCGAAATTCCCACTTGATCAATAGTAGTGTATGGAATAAATCAGAAATTATTAAATGGAGAGAAACACGATATTCAAAAAGAAGTGGCGCCCAACTGCATTGGGTTGCATACTAAGACTAGTTCGACCATTGCTCATTATTATTATTATATTACATAGGCATAGTCAGTAAATATTATATACATAATTATAAAACATATCTTTTTCTTTTTCTACATTTTCATTACTCTTCCTCAACCCTAAATAATATTATTCCATCTTTAATAACTTATTTACAATAGTATAATTTTTTTTAACATTTTTTTCATATTGATTGAATCAATAGACAACAGGAAAAACTAAAATAAAATAAAGAAGGAAAAATATTTATAAAGATATAATTGGTTTATTATAAAAATAAATCCTAGAATCTCTAAGATATCAGTAAAGGACAAAACTGAAAATTTGCAAGCAAATTTTTATTATAATAATTGATTTACAATAAATATAACGTTCTTAAATATTTTTAATTTTAATATTCTGTTTCTTATTGATTGAATTAATGAAAAACAGGAAAAATAAATAAAATAAAACAAATATTGTTTAGATGATTTATTTTTGTAATTTACCAACAAACTTGGAAATATACGAGCGTAATTTTATTTTTAAAAAAATTAATAAAAAATATTAGATGTTCTGATTCAGTCCATAAAATGTGTTATTGTTGTGAGATAACGATATTCTTCTTTTTAAATATGAAATCTAAAATACTCTTACAAAACTGTCGTAAGGAAAAAACAAATCAATATAATAGGAGTCTAATGGAGCGTAGGTCCCAAAGCGCCCGGTTCGGAACGTTGTGGGTTCGATTTACACCTGGGGCAGTTAATATTTATTTTTTGGCGGGGCCAAAAAATTAATCTTGACACACCCACCTTGGTTAATACGCGGCAGAAACTCTGGTAACCCACAATGGTTGGCAAAAAGGACCAGGAGGCAGGAGGCCCACTTGCAATCTTGGAACTCCTCATGATGTAATGTTAAATGCAAAATGTTTTACCATGTTAAATGTTATAAGTATAGGATTGTAAGCAGCCCTATTTAAAGTAATATAAAGTAATTGTAAAGTAAATTAAAGTAAGTATGTTAAATGCTAAATGCATAAGAGCTCCTAGCGATATTCTGAGCAACTTGTTTTATAACCTTTCCTTCAAAACTTCTTGTTATTATTTACTTCTAAGTTTTGATTAAAGTAATTTATTACAACATGCCTAAATTGAGCGAAAAGTGGAAGTTGTGTGAAGGTTTGGTCACTGAGTGCCTTGTTGATCTTCTAACTTGTGAGGAAGAGAATCAAGATGAGCTAATTTACAACTGCATTACACTATTATTATTATTGCCATCCATTGCTTTATTAGTTATAAAAACATCCAAAACAATACTAACACAAACTACGAGCAAGTAACCTAACACGACAACAAAGAAAATGATGAGGGGACCCAGCTGGTCTGTTGCGTGACGTCATTCTCCATTTAACAGACCTAGTAACAGATTCTCAACCATGTTGTATCGTTTTAACATGGTGAAAGAAGGAAATATTTCTCTATTTAACATGTTAAAATAAAGATCATGAATGCTTCTAATATAAATTCAGATAGCAGGTCTACAATCACTGTTCACGTGCCATAAAAGATGGATACCATAGTACTTGAGGCGTTATCTTAGCAACATAATACCTGCAACGATGGCGGTTTGAATCCGGGCTGAATTTTATTTCGTGACGGTCACACGGAATGAAAACTCGGACCTCCTACACCAGGTAAAATAGAGACTAACACTAGGATAATTTTAATTACCTAGTCTATGTCACAAATCACCAGTTAGTGGTAAAAGAAAAAAAAGTTCCGGAAAGATATGAAAATGAGACAGTACAACTTTCCAAGATATACCGTATATATTTTAATACGTATAATTTTTCCAAAAAGGACTCGAACGTTTTTGAACTAAATCTAAACCATTTAGATTATTTTTTTTAAATTGATATTTCTATCATTTATAGACCATATTCCTATATAAAATATAAATTTAGGAAAGAAAATATTTGTCCTTACTCCTTATTTTAAACTAAACATTTAATTTTCGTTTTCTAAACTAAATGATTTTATTCCTGTTTTGTTAAAAACTTTCAGATAAATTCAAGAAATAAAATAGAATTGATTCAAAACAGTTTTGCAAAATAATCTTCAAAAATCTTGAAAAAAAAAAACCATGCTTTTAGAATTAAATTGAAGGTTACATAATAAATCTCAATCTTTGAGTGGGTACTTGTGCAATAATTTAATTTCTAAGTACAAACGAATCTATACATACATCTCCACAAGGTCGATTAAGGACAAAATATTTGTGTATAAAATTTGAAATAAAAAAACTACAAATTTGGAGAGGAAAATAAAATTTAAAACTAATAAAAAAATGCGTGTATTTTGTCCTCACTCTTTATTTTAAACTAAACATTTAATTTTCGTATTCTACGCTAAATGATTTTATTCCTGTTTTGTAAAAACTTTCAGATAAATTCAAGAAATAAAGTAGAACTGATTCAAAACAGTTTTGAAAGATAATCTTCAAAAAATTTGAAAAAAGCCAATTCGGCCATCCTCAAGGACAACCTAAACATTTAACTGCATACTATGTATTCATTTGTAACAATTTTAAAAACAACACTATTATTAATATACCATACCTTAAATATAAATTCACAACTCACATAAAAATTTTAAAAAATGTTTTACAGACTATTTTGCCCAAGTCATCCATCATCATTCAAGTCAAAATCATCCTATGAACAATTGATTAATAGAAAATCAAATTAATTATTAATAAGCTTACCTAAGCTTATGTCTCGTTACCTATTTTTTAGGACTTCATTAATTTTTAAAACTTTAATTTTAGATTAAAACTACACTATCCACTATTAGATAAACAAAATATTTATAACCTTCCACACACTCAGGTCAGGTTTATTATTATTTCAATTCGAATTGAATTTTGGTCTCAATTTTTATTTATTCCAATTATTAAATTCATATTAAAATTATTAATTTGTAAATAGTAACAAAACTTTTTCCCATATTTTCCATAAATTTAATTTACTTAAAATCTCTGCATTGATCTCTGCAGGTACATTATTAATAATAATGTTGTTGAGGATGGCCGAATTGGCCGAAACGTTGGACTATTTAATAAAGAATATTGAGACTTAATATTTGATTAATAAATAAAATTATTTAATGGTTCTTTACAAGACGTAATTTTGAAACTTCGATACCTAAGCCCGGTCAGATTATTTTAATGGGGATAAGATCTACCTTATATTAAAGAACATTAAATTTTACATTGATACAGCTAGTTTAAGTCTTTGGCTCAAATTCGTAAAAGCCACTTCCGAGAAAATTATAAAAAAGTTCTAAAGGAAATAAACTTTATATCCGCAGACTAAAAATAAAATTATACATATTGCAACTTAAATGATAAAAAAATTTTGTAAAAAAATTAATAAGAAGAAGAATATCGTCTAAATTGTACCATCATTAGTACAAATAGGAGGCATTGGACGATGACCTGATAGCTGAGTGGGTTAGGGTCCTCCCAGAGCATTCGCTATAGGTTGAGAGGGTTCGATTCCCAACTGGATCAGTAAATATTTATATTACGGTAGCTCAAAAAAAGTAATGTCTTGAACCATAAAAAAAAAAATTAATACGTGGTTTTTCTTTGAGATCTTTGACCATTTTTTTTTAGACTTGGCAATTAAGTCACAGGTCATCCCATGATGAATATCGACCATGAAAATCGTAATTACCATTTGTCAGTTTTTCAATTCAATTCAATAATTTTGATCGAGTCTGGCACCCGGGACTGCTTTACAAACTCCTACCACCTTCTCATCATCCGTTCCTTTCTTACTAATAGATTATTCCAAGTGAACCACAATGGTTCCTATTCATCCCTCTATTTTCAATCCGCTGGAGTTCCTCAAGGTAGTATTCTCGGTCCCATCCTCTACACCGTCTATACAGCTGATATCCCAACAACTCCTAACACTATCCTTACCACGTATGCTGATGACACATGTGTGCTCACAGTTAGTAATAACCCTTTGATTGCATCCCAAACTCTCCAGTTCCATATCACAATCCTCGAAGAATAGTGTCGAAATTGGAGGATAAAAATAAATCCCAACAAATCGCATCAAATCACATTTACTCTTCGTCGTAAACCTGCCGACTGCCCTACAGTATACTTTAATAATGTGGCTCTTACCCCTGTAGAACAGATTCGTTATCTTGGACTACACCTTGACAAACGACTAACCTGGAATCCTCACACAAGACTGAAAAGACAGGAAACTCCACGCAAATTCCGACTATTACAGCACTTACTAGACAAACGGTCTAAACTTCCAACTCATTACAAAAGACTGATCAACATGACAATAATAAGACCCATCTGGACATACGGAGTTGAGCTTTGGGGCTCCACTAAACCTTTGAATTCCTCTCGAATCCAATCTTTACAATCCAAAATCCTTCGTAAAATCCTCAATGCTCCTTATTTTGTAACTAATAAAACCATCCATAAAGACCTAAATGTTCCTTATGTAACCGATCTAGCCCGAACCCGGATGAATGAACTCCCTAACTCCCTAAACCCACTAGTTTCTAACCTTGCTTCCTCTTCCATTCCTGGTAATCCTCCGAGGCGCCTGAAAAGAAGATGGCCTCGTGACCTTATATTGTAAACTGTTTTAAGAGTTCTACTACTGGGTAGTTTCTCTACATCCTGTATCATATCATTATGTCATTATGATCAAATTTACTTGTTGTATTTTTTATACAGTTGTAAATATCAATAAATAAATAAAAAAAAAATCAATAATAAACAAATATGTCACCACTTGCAATATTATTGCAGCTAATTGCGTGAGAAAAATAAATATAAATAAAGATAAATTTATCTCAGCTGACATTTAATGTGAATTAAAATAAGAAAATCAATAAATTGATTAGTCACTAATTTAATTAAATTTCTTGTTAAAATCATTCAATAGCTTATGAATGATTTAAAAAACACAACTGAATTATAAAAATTGTTTCAAATGAATAAAACTGTTTATTCATTTGAAACAATTTTTATTTATTGATTAATAAAAATCATATATTGTATTTAATATAGCTCTTAGACCTCACCTAGCAACCACAGGAACACGACTAGCTATGACAAATGAGCTGAACCGTCTGTTAATAGAAACAGTTAGTCAAACTCCCCCTATAGAAATAACTAACAATGACGTATAATTAACAATGAATCCTCATCAATATTCGGGAAAATCCAGTAACTTACAAAGATATTTGAAAAATGGCCCAACATCCCACAATACACGGATCACTTCCATGCGTGTCTGTTCATATTTACCTGTGAGAATATCTTTAGTCTATACAAATATAAAGGTGACGAGTTCATGTTTCTTCCACAGTCAATGTTTTATAAGAGATGCATCGGGTTGTAAATGAGTTTGTTGTGTTTTTTACAGGAGATTTAAATAAAAACTACAGATTCTTGTAAATATTGTTAATCAATTATATGTGACCCATTTTGATCTATTACATGTTGCTATATTTCAGGTAATTTTTTTACTGTTACCTTCGTAGGAATAGTAGTTTTCATGATATTTGCTAAAATAAATTGATTTATAGTTGTTCGGACAATAAATTTGATTTATGAAAAACTTTATTTCAGAAACCATTGGACGTACTGATATCTGCCAGCGCTTAAATTAAAGCAAGTTAAATGTACTACAAAATAGTTAATTATGTTTATCTTAGTAGGAGTAGTAGTTTTCATGATATTTCACAAAATAAACTCACAAAATGTTAATTTATAGTTGTTCGTATAAAATATTGGATATTTGAAAAATTTTATTGATAGATATTACCATCTGCCACACAGTTGTGGGCAATAGGTAATAGTGATGAATGATCTCATACATACTAAAATTTAAAAAAATAAAATTAACTTAAAAAAAAATTATTAAAAAAAAAACAACTCTGAAAATATATACAAACAAAAAGAATAAACAAGATGAACCTAATCAAACTAGTTTGAAAAATTATATCTCTAGATCCATAAGACGCACGTATGTCTGCCAACACTCAAAATAAAGGAAATTTAACTTACTATAAAGTAGTTTATGACACTTATCGTTTTTATGATATTCACATATGAATATAAATTTGGCAAATGAAAATTTCATCGAACAACTATAAATCAATTTATTATAGCTAATTTCATGCAACTTTTACGAAGATAAACATCATAAGCTACTTTATAGCTCATTAAACTAGCTTTAATTTGAGTGCTAATAGACATCTGTAGGTCAAATGGTTTTTGAGGTTTAAATTTTTCAAAATAAATTCACTAACTACTGATCTTTTAGTACGTGCCATACAACATTTTCATGAAATGTTGCTTTTTAAAAAGCTATATCTGGAAAACTATTTAACGTAAATAACTCTATTGGGGCTCATAATTTAGGAAAATTACTCTTCTTTAAATGACGTCCTCTTAGGTTTTCTTGTGTTTTTCCTACTCTTTAAGATATAGAACTCTGAATAAAAAATTAGTTTTTTTTATGGCTTTGAAACAGCCGCCATTTTATATTCCCCCTACCTATACTTGGCAGACTCATCAATTTTTACTATTAATTATACATAGTTTTCATTAAAATACACCATCAGATCCACATCGTACTGCAGGCATATAATACACTTATGGGTCCTGAGATCCATTTTTCAAATATCAAACATTTTATCTGAACAACTAGAAGTTAACATTATGTGAATTTATTTTGTCAAATATCATAAAAACTACTTCTCCTAGAAAGATAAACGTTATAAACTATTTTATAATAAATTTGAAAAGCTTACATTTAAGTGCTGGCAAACGTCTGTTATGGTTTCTAAAATAATGTTTTTCATAAATCAAACTCATTGTGAATATTTGGTAAAGTATTCAATCATTGATTGATTAATATGCTGTTCTCGCCACCCGATGTATTTGGGCATAAATTCTTTCTGGTATAAATACTTAATAAATTGTGACAATTTTTTCAATGTACTATTCTAAAATTACCTGAACAACGTATGAGCTATGAATCGCCTTAGCGACAGAACTATTCTAAAAGGGACCATGAAAGTTTGTTTTATGATGTTCGATATCGAAGTAGTTTCGTGCAGCCGTATCACAAAATACCAGATAAGCACCATTGTTCAAACAGAATCAACAAGTACCATAACGTTTTGAATAATCAAACAATGGTTTTTTACTTCTATAATAACTTAAAAAGATTAACATACATGTATATGTCTATAACGGTTTCAATTTCGAAAAAAAAAAATTATATTTAGACTGTGAGGTGAAAATTATTCCTTTAGGATACTAATTAAAACTCTACTTAGTTTTACATCGTTTCGGAGTGTTTCCCCATTTTCGGGTATTATTCATTCATTTCATGTGAAATGTCTGCTTTATTATTTCACAAGGCCAATCTGGACATACGGAGTTGAACTTTGGGGCTCCACTAAACCTTCGAATTCCTCTCGTATCCAATCCTTACCATCGTATCCAATCCTCAATGCTCCTTACTTTGTCACAAATAAAATCATATATAAAGACCTTAATGTTCCCTATGTAACCGATCTAGCCTGAACCAGATATCATCCCTTCCATTATAAAATCCCTAACCATCCAAACCCTCTAGTTTCTAACCTTGCTTCCTCTCCCATTCCTGGCAATCCTCCGAGGCGCCTGAAAAGAAGATGGCCACGATACCTGCTAATGTAAAACTTCATTAGAGTGCTAACAATGGGTAATTTCTTAACACGCCTGTATCACTCCATAATAACATACATCACATTTACTAAATGTATAATTAACTACAGTTATAAATTCCAATAAAGATGATTAAAAAAAAATATTTTAGAAATTCAAGTAATGTGGCATTAGTGGACTTCTATTGTTTACAACGCTTACGATTACAGATTACAATTAGCCGTTATTATTCTTCTATTTTTTTATAATATTTATTAGCATTCTAATTGATTGCACATTATGCCATCAAATATAACCGTGGAAACACGCGTATTTCTTATTTACTGTTTTTTTAATAAATTTAAACATAATTACTTTTTTTCTTTTCATACGTCGGCCCAAAACTCCCGTTGGAGTCCTAAACTGCCCCTAAGTTGTTATATAGAGTGGAGATCAGGATGAAAATTGTAATTATTTATTTATTTAATTTTAAAAATCTACTTGGAATTCTGCAATTAGCATAATGTGTAATGGGTTCTCGATGGAGTTGCATGTCGAACATTTGTCATTTTTTTTACTTTAATTAATGTCAAACCGCTATTTGTACGACCATGGTTAATTCTTAATCTTGTAAGTAAGACTATATCTTTTCTGTTTAGCTTAACACAAGTGTTAGAGAACCATGGGCCTGGAGAGACGTTAGGTTGGATAGTGAAATGATCTTTACCTTTCGAACTTGATTCCCAGGCATACCTTTCCTGTCACTCACTACTGAAGTCTTTCTTAACCATCTAAAAATTTCCTGTAAAGGCAGTTTCGCATTTTCCACTCTTCCCGAACATCGTTTTGCTATTTTGTCAGCTCGCTCATTGTCGTACAAACTCATTTGTTATTTGATGAACTATGAACTTCTTCTATTATGTTCTTTATTAGGTAAGATGAAATATGTTTTCGAGTGAATTGCATACAGAAGCGGAATCTGTTAGAATTACAACTTTAGTATTCTAATATTTTCTGTTTGCTATTTTCAAAGCTTCAACGACACCGTAAATATGCTAAACTTGCTGGGGAGGTTTATCGATGTATCCTGGTTATATTGGACATTATACATCCCGACTGCAACTTTTTTTTTATCTTTAGATGCGTCTGTATAAATTTTTAGATAATTCTTATACTTTATATTTCGGTGAATAGTGTAATTTTTTAAAATGTGAATTTTTTAAAGTGAATAGTTTAAGTTTTTAGATAATTTTTATACTTTATATTTCGGTGAATAGTGTATTTTGGTTTAATCTGACTGGAATAGTTTGGGATTGGTGTTTATGTTAATTTGTGACTTTGGAATGGGAGTACATAGGTCGAGTGTTCTTTTATTTATTTATTTATTTTCTTAATGCGTATATATAGTAAGTTAAACACCATTCAATTAAAAAATGATTTGAACAAAATGTCGCTATAATGTGTTAATTTTTTTTAATTATATAGAAATCATACTAATGATTTTTTTCGGCCTATAGAGTAATCGATATAAAAGTAATATTTTTGTGTTTATTTGATGCAGAATCTATACTTACAAGATATACGACTCGCTGCAAATCCAAGACTTGTCATAAACGCTTGGTAAACAAAGGAAGCAATAAACGCCAATATCCACATGATTCTATTGTTCTTATAATTGTTTTCGGGCTATAACATTCGATTTATTCTATTTGCATTAATTAAAAGGAAAAAAATAAAGATATATGAAATAAAGGAAACACAAATAGGAGTGAATTAGGTGGTAGAAGATAAAAATACACAGAAATAGTACCACATATTCTATAAATCCAACTTTCATTCAAGATATTTTATCAAATACTTGTTAATTTAATTACCCAAACATATAAACTTATATTTTGACCCGTTAAAGTTAATCGGCAATATTTAAAAAAAAAAAGAAGGTATTTACACCAAATCGTTAGAAATTTAAAATATACAATCTTAAAATGGAGTTAATTATTGAATCTTAAGGTAGGGGAAGTTCTTTAATTAATAAAAACACAGAGTTCACAAAAAATTATCTGTTAGCAGTTCTAAAATAATACTAACTGATCGCAAACGTGTGGAAGCGGTACAAGCGCTCAAAAAAACCAATGGTCAGCCAGAAATTTAAGCCAACAACCGGCCAACCCTAATAACTCATCTACACGCTTGCCCATGCGCAAATTTGCCAAAATTTGACAAAAGTATAGACCTCTATTTCCATTATAAACGGACCCTTCTGTATAAAGGACAAAATTATCTTCCTCTTAGGTGTCCATAGAGGTTCACTACATCATGAAACGAAAACCTCAAGATTTAAATGGAGGTTAAAATCTGTGTTTCTTGGTCATTATTACTAACGTTTGTTATTAAAAATAATAACCGAAATATAACTCATACAAATACATCATTTTTTTTAAATATAACTGATAGAGTGAACAGTTGTGAAAATCACTGAAACGCTACATGGCGAGATTCGTGATAATTATTATCAACAATTAAGCATCACGCGAAACCGTCTATACTCATTTAATTTATCATATACTGAAATCAAAAGCGAAACTTAATTGCATTCTCAAGGTAATTTTGAAAAGCAATCTAATTCACCATAGGTTTTCTTGGACCAATTTTTTATATTCCATGAGTGCGTTTCCAAAAATAACTAATATTTTAAATTTTCCAATAACAATTCTCGATACTTAGATCCAGATCGACTTTCATTTATGCAAATCTAGGTCCCAACCTCAACTCAAAAAGGAACAATCGAAAAACTGTCGAAACACTTGTATTCGGTTATATTGCAAGTCTTTAAACAGTTTGGTGAATCATCATTCATTCCTCATGAAGAGCTTCCTTAGGGTTGATTATCCAAATCTGTGTCAGCAACTAAACAATTTTCAAACCACTTGTGAATGGTCCGTTCCCGAACGCCATAATATTGTTTCATGCAACTTGGGCTGACGAGTGTTCAAGTTTTAATTCATAAAAAAAAAAAAAAAAAAAACACTAGAAATACAAGTCTTTCGATAATGGCATACTAAACATTGTGCAATCAATTTGAACGATAGTAAGTATTATCAAAAATAGAGAATTAATAACGGCTCATTATAATCTGTAGTCGTAAACAACCAAATTCCACTTAGAATTTCTGAAATCATAAAAACTGACATTTCTCACAACTGACTTATTAACTAGAATGGGAGTTTTCCCCACCAAACGGTGGACCAAATCCCATTTTATAAATTACACAACAGTTAGAATTTAATTGTACTACTCGTGGTTCAAATCGTAATACTGTAGTTTACGGAGGTTAGTATAAACTGTTTATAAACACATGGGTACAGCATTAGGGTATAATAAATATAAGGGATAAACATCCCTTATAAATATAAGGTATAAAGGTATTAAAATAGTACTTTATGATTTTAAAATCAATAAAGGTATCAAAGTAGTAAAAGAAAACTATTTATTAGAGATATTCATGATCTTTAGTTTTAACACGTTAAATGGAAAACTTATGTTTAATGGATAAATATTTCCTTTTTCTAATATGTTAAAACGATACAATTTAACATGGTTGAGAGTCTGTAACTAGGTCTGTTAAATTCAGAATGACGTCAACCAATAGCTCAGCTCAGCTTGTCACAGTTTTATTTGTTGTATTGTTTTAGATGTTTTAATAACTAATAGAGTAATGGATGAAAATAATAATAATATAATGACAGGTGTAAATTAGCTCATCTTGATTCTCTTCCTTACAAGTTAGAAGATCAACAGGATACTCAGTAGTCAAACTTTCACTTTTCATTCAATTTAGGCATGTTGTAATAAATTACTGTAATCAAAACTTAGAAGTAACCAATAACAAGAAGATTTGGAAGTAAAGGTTACAAAACAAGTTACTCAGAAAATCCGCTAGGAGCTCTTATGCATTTACCATTTAACATTACTTTAAATAGGGCTGCTCATAATCCTATACTTAAAACATTTAACATGGTAAAACATTTTAGATTTAACACATCATGAATATCCCTATAGAGGAGTTTCAAGATCGTACTTCATGTTATCTATTGGTATATGGGGGGAACTAGTTCGGCAAGTGGGCCTTCTGGTCCTTTTTGCCCAACAGCTACCTGAGTTTCCACCGTGTACTAACCAAGGTGGGAGTGTCAAGATTAATTTTTCGGGACCACTGAAAAATAAATATTAACTGCCTCAGGTGTAAATCCAACCCACAACGTTCCGAACCGGGCGCTTTGAGACCTACGCCCTAACCCGCATGGTCATCACGTCCCTTTCATCTTATCTAGCTCAGATTCGCGATTTTTAAATATGTAATTCAGAATCTAGTATAGCACAACTCTCTCAGGATTCTATTTAAATCCGTCAACCCAAAATAGAAATGTTAAACAATGAACCAACGTCGAAGCCGACACGATTGTAGGTCTCTGAGAAGCACACATGATGGACGCTGGACTTGTATCAGTTATTACCTTCGATTTTCTCCATTTTTATAATAAAAATAAACAAAACAAAGACAGGACAAATGAAAAGAAACGTAAATATCGGTAAATTAGGTGGTACATTATAAGAATCTATATACATGATACTAGATAACCTATAAATTCAATTCAATTATCATTAAATTCTCGTTCTGAAACTTTCATCAGATGCTTCTTTATGTAATACCGAAAAATATATAGTCTTTATAAATATACAATTGTACTATGCTAAACAAAAAATAAAACGCTAAAGTTTATAGACACGATTTGAAACAACCTATTGGCACTCTAGAGTTAAAATGCTGAGGAAAAAATCTTAAAATCTTGTACTTACCAATCACACTCCAACAAACCAGAATAATATTTTAATCGTCTTAAAATGTTCTGTTGATTGATATAAATCTCTGTGACATTGGACAATTTCAAAACTCAAGTTCATAATCATTCTCACAATCGATTGATAGTTCGATTAAATTTTCATTTACTTACAAATTTTATAAAAGCCATGTTTATATTGTTTCCTTTGATTTTATAAATTTTAAAATGCTCAATTTTAAATACACTCCAATTTCTGTTTACTAAAGCATAAAAAGTAATGTTAATACCATACAAAAGTAGTAATTAAATCGATTCACGTAGCTTCATGTTTATATTTGTAACCTCCCATCCGCAAGCGCAATTTCTACTCGAGAATTATGGAAGTTGAAAATCCTGAAAGTGAAAATGTTCCAAAGAAACGAGGCAGGAAAAAACAATTGTATAAAAACATTCTTTCACAAATGGAGTTTTATTTTAGCGCCTCAAATCTGGCAAAAGATAGATGGTTAAGTAAGAAACTTCAAGAAGAAAATGGTATGTTACTCATGACTTTTAAGTGATGTTTATTCAATTTGTTTCATGTTTAAAATCAAACACGTTAATTTGTCAGTTATATTGAAGAATTTATTAACAGTCTCTTCTCCATGTCAGCATTCAATGCTGAATTAGTGGTTTTATGTTCATAACTTTTTTCTGTTGTTGATAACAAATGTAAGTGAGTAAAATTTAAACATTATTTATTAGTAACTAATCATTTAAGGTGTAACATTAAATTATTCCTTAAAAAAAAATAGTATTAAATGCAATGGAAAACAGTGTGTAGATATAACTTAGGGGTAGTTAAGTTAACCATTATAACTCACTGTAATGTAAATATCACTGACAACCAAATTGCCTTTGAACTTCAGTACTCCGAATGCTCCAGTAATCCAAAAGAGGTGTAAACAACTTTTTTTCTTCTATATCTGTATTACAGAAATTATTGCCATTTCTGCTGCTAACCACATATTTTGTTTTATCCATATTTATATTAAGACCTAGTTCTTCTATGTTCTTCCTTTAGATGGCCAAGTCAGAGATTAAAATGAGGAATTCCGTGATTCTCCTGAGGTCCTTTTAGGCTTTCGTAGAGCTTTCTCTTAATCTTTGTTAGAGAGGGCTACATAAGTCTCCTTCGCTTAAAAAAAATCTTACACGTTTATAGAATGTGTTCGGCATTTTGTCACTTTTGCACTCACTGAGAGGACTAAAACCAGTATGGAACTTTAAGAAAAGATGGGCTCTGGGACGGTTGTGACAGGTTCGAAGGCGTAAAAGGACTTGTTCTGATAGTGTGAGTTGCTGGATGGCACTTTTACTTGAGGATTTGTACTGATGCTGCATCAGTAAGGAACACATTTTTTGATTGTTTTTGTGATGTGGTTAAGATTGACAGAACTCTAGCTGCTCCGCAATGTGCACTAGCCCACCAGTTTAGTGACAGTGTTTACTTATTATTACTGATAATGTTGGAACTAACTAACATTAACAAAAAAGTATTAGAACAGCCTGGCTTGGCTTTCAATTTAATTATAAAAGGTCACTTATTATTTCATGATGGACTCAATAGAATTTCATCTTTCCTCTGATGCTTAAATAGTTTTCTACCCTAATTCTAGTTTTTTAGAACATAAAAATACTAAACTATATAAACAACATGCCTCTATTAAAAAAAAATGGTGACTAAGATTTTAGAAATTCATCAATTTTTCTTTTTCCTTATGTTCAAAGATTGTTATATTTTTTTATTTTTGCTAACATTTTGACCAATACTGTTTGAAGACTACTGAAAAAATGAGGTGACTATTGTTTTTCTAAAATCAATAACAACAATTTCTGATAGATTTCTGTATGGCGGATAGTACGGATGGTGGCGGATGGTAGGTAAAGGCAAAACAGTTCAAAATTTCTGTTGTACTGTATCCGTAATGTGTAAATACTACACGTTTCCCAAGAAAAATTTGTTCTTCTGAACTGTTGTCTTAATTTGGTCATTAATTTCTTCATAGTGTATTTTAAATATTTATTCTATGTATACAAACTGTGACAAAGATTTATGTTTCAGCTGTTCCTCTCACCGAGTTTTTGCGCTTTAATAAAATTAGAGCTTTGACGCAAGATGTGAATGATTTGGCTAAAGCTTTGAAAAATTCTGAAATAATTGCTGTTACAGAAGACATGAAAGTTAAAAGAACACAGCCTATTAAATTCAAAGAAAACGAGGATGAATACATAATATATATTGTAAGAACTTTAGTTGCGGTTTGTTTTATAAAATACCAAGGTTAATGTAATAAAAAAATAATTAGTTAATCTTTTTTTTATTTACTAATCATTAAAATATTTCCATAAAATAAATATTTTCCATTCAATCTTTGTTTTTTCTAGGAACAAATTCCGTCTGATGCTGATCATGAATGGCTGAGTAACATCTTCTCAAGATATGGAAAAATAGATTATGTTTCGATACCCAAGTTCAAAAATTCTAATAAACGCAAAGGTTTTGCTTTCATTGAATTTGCTGATGTTGAATCAGCTAAAAAAGCTGTTGAGGTATCTTAGTTGTATTTATTTAAATACTAATATTCCAGTACTATGAACTAATTGAATTTCACTTTCATTGGAGAATATGTTTTGAAAAATATGTGCATGTTATGTTTGTTCCAACATTAAAAGTATTGTTGAATAATAATTTTCATTAAACTCATGGGGTTACGCAAATTATGGAGCGGCTATAGTTCTGTCGGCCTTTACTCCATCATGCCAGTCCAAAATCAGATCACTCGAATCGACCGTGAATGCTGCATGATGCTTACCATATTTTTGATTTGATTGATATATATATTAAAAAAATTTTTTTATTAAAATATTG
>NW_027115271.1:665139-674098 GCF_000696795.3 Halyomorpha halys | reverse complement strand
ATTTTTTTATTAAAATATTGATATGAATAACTTACAATTATGTTAGTTTATTACAATTTATAAATATGAATGTTTATTAAAATATCTTTTTTGGGTAAGTTAAAATTTTGTTTTTTTTGTGGTATGTTCTGAACTAAAAATATGTGAGTTTAGTATTATTTTATGATTATGAAAAAAAAACTGTATTGTAATATTTATATGAAAACTTACAATTATGATAGTTTATTACTATTAATTATATTATGAAACATAAATTTTGATAAAGTACCTTTTTTTTGGGCGAGTTATAAATTAAATTATTTAATAAATAAAAGGAAGTTGGTCTGGGTACAGTAAAACAAAAAAAGCTCAAGTAGTAATTAAATTATTCATTGTGAGCCTGCTATCGTCCCATTTTACAGGGAATCATCAGGAATATAAAATATACAAAAATATAAAGTAATGTTACAAAGTAAGAGAATATATTACATGAAATAACAGTAAACTAAGGTGTGGCTAAATATGATTTGAAATATGTAAAAGTTAATGTAAAAATGAAGAAAGTAAATTTTTTTTATTTTATTTTTTTTTATTTATTTATTGATATTTACAACTGTATAAAAAATACAATAAGTAAATTTGATCATAATGACATAATGATATGATACAGGATGTAGAGAAACTACCCAGTAGTAGAACTCTAAAAACAGTTTACAATATAAGGTCACGCGGCCATCTTCTTTTCAGGCGCCTCGGAGGATTGCCAGGAATAGAAGCGGAAGCAAGCTTAGAAACTAGTGGGTTTGGGTGGTTAGGGAGTTTATTATGGAAGGAATAATATCGGGTTCGGGCTAGATCGGTTACATAAGGAACATTTAGGTCTTTATGGATGGTTTTATTAGTAACAAAATAAGGAGCATTGAGGATTTTACGAAGGATTTTAAAGTAAATTAAAATATAATGTACAGTGAAAAGTATAAATAAAGAAGAATTACAAAAAAAAAAGGTATTAGACAATTAATGAAAATGGAAATAATAACAAAGAAAAAAGTAGATAAAAAAGAAATATAAAAATACAGTACACACTAAAAAACGGAAATAGGGGGAAAAAAATTAAAAGTCAAGGATAAAGGAGAATAATGAACAAAATAGGACACTCAACTAACTGAATAGAACGAAATAGGACACTCAACTTACTGAATGGAAATAAACACAAAAATGAGCTGAAGGCGGACGAGAAGACCAACAGGATAGAAGATTGGGGAAATTGGCAGTTAACAGATACATAACCATTGAAAGCAAATATAAAGTATTTTTGGTGTTCAATCCTATATCAAGTATCGTCGGTTGCAGACGAGGAAACCGTCAAACTTAATACAATTACATTAATTAAAGTTAGTAAAGAACTAGTTCTAGAAATGAATACAGATAAAACAAAATACACAGTTAGTACTAGAAATTAGGGACATGACGGCTGTACGGGTTGAGGCACAGGTCCCAGTGTGTTCGGTTCAGAACGTTATAGGTTCAATTCCCACATGGGGCAGTTAACATTCATTTTTCGGCGGTCCTGAAGAATAAATCTTGACACTCTCACTTTGGTCAATATGCAGTGACGACTAAGGTAGCTGCCAGCGGAGGCAAAAAGGACCACTAAACCTACTTGCCGGACTTGTTCCTCCCACCAATTACCGGTACCAGTCCCCGTAGTACTAGAAATTACAATAATTTAAGTAATACTGTTATAGGATGAAATATATTTGAACAGTTAAAGAGGTTTAAGTATTTAGGGTTTACGGCAAGTAAACAAGTAAAAAAAATAAATAAATAAATGGGAGAAATGCTTATTATTTTTAAGTTTCTTGCCTTAATATTTTATGCCATCCAAATTTCTAAGATTTCAGACTTTAAACACAATTATTTTTTAGGACTATAAAAAGAATGGAAATTATTTATCGACAGAGATTGAACCAGCTGAACTACTGAGTATCTCCACATATGAGGATAATAAAGTTGAAAAATCAGCTGATAGTGAACCCAATGTATGTGAAACATCCGAAGCGTTACCTGCAGCGAGTGAATCAGAATCGACAGAAGATACTAAATTATTAAAAAGGAGAAAAAAATCTGATTCTTCTGATGAAAGTCTGAAGCCTCAAAAAAAGAAGAAAAGAAAAGAAAGTATCAAAGGTGTGGCACTTTAAAAAATTAATAATTTAATTTTTTATTATGTTTATTTATAGCTTTAAATTTATTAATCCATTTTGTTCACTATCCTTTTAATAGTTTGTATTCTGGTATGAGGGACCGTATGGACCTGAGATCACCGATTTCAATGAAACTATTTTTTTGGTGATACTAGGCCAAAAAAGAAAAATTATTTAATATTATAAATCTTTTGTATGATCGTTTCCCACCTTTACTCTGTATGTATTTAATGGTTATTATATATCAATCGATTTCTTTTTATGAGTATAATAAGATTGTTGGTTCTTTTATTTGAGTTTGAGTGTATTGCAAATTACAATAACCAAAACAAAAAAAAAATCTGTTTACGGAAAAATCAAGTTGGAATCATTTTTAGTGTCTTTTTGAAACCTGCCAGTATAAATTTTCATATTAATCCTAAAATTTCCAATTTTTAGAGGTTTTTGAAGTGAAACTTCTTTACCATAAATCTTACTATAAATCAAGAAAAAAAAAAATTGTCAAAGTAAATTAATTTTGTGACACAATATAAAACGGAAGTGTTGGGGGTGATGCTGGTCAATTCTCGGAGGAAAATTTTTATATTGTAATAGGCGAGTACGAGCTTAGATCTTTAAGTTAAAAGAGTTAAGCTCTTCCGGGCAGTGCTTATCTGATTGAGTGACTCCTGTTATCTCATTGTCTCCTATTAGAATATAATATCTTTTGATCTAGTATCAACTAATAAAGTTTCATTGAAATTGGTTATACCATGTCCGTAGCCTTGCTAGTGACCAAGTGTAATTTTTAAAATCTAATTACTCCTCTACTTTTAAACAGCATATTTAGATGGCTATAATTTTATTATCTTCTGTATGGGAACTTAGTGTTCACTTCCACACTTAGGAGTATTCACACAACCTATGCTTAACATGTTAAAACTGATAACTTGGTTCTTACAACTACTAACAGATAATAAATGTCCACGGTTCACTCAAAACTTTACTTTAGATGAACAATGGATAACCTTACTATAATTTTGAATATAAATAAACAAGTAGTGAAATTGTTTTGATATTAAAGTTGTGGTATGTATGTTTATTTTATGATGTTTTCTTACGATTTTCTTGGTACAACCAGCTCTTTCACACACAATTTGATCTTCAAAATTTGATGAACATGGTTTGTAAAACTTGTTTTACAATTTGAAAGAGTTCTGTGTAACGAGAAATAACTATCGACTAATCTTATAAATTTTCATTTCAGAAGAAATCATAGATGAGGATGAGGCTACAGGTATTGAATCCGAAAAGGATGATGGTAATACCAGCATTGTAGAATGTGATGAAGGAAATCCTGATGAATCGAAAAAAAAGAAAAACAGGAAAAAGAAATCTAAGAAAAAGAAGAACGGAGATACAATGGAGCATTCTGACCTACAAGTATTGTCCAAGTAAGATATCGTAGTCTTTCTGACATTTTTTTTTAATATTGTTTCTGTGCAAATTAGAGCAAAGTTTTTGATATTCATTGAATAAATCAAGTTTGTGTTACTAGACCATTATTTGGGAGAGGCGGTAATTTGGTCAGAATCATGCTCAATCGCCAGATTTTTACCCAATTAAGAGTACCCATTATATGAGAGTGGGTGGACCCCGGGAGGCTCCTGAACCCACAGGGTTGACTCACGGCTACAGTGAAACATAAAATAATTATCTTCCACAGCTGGATTCGAACCAGGGTCTTTGGAGTTAGTAGCACAGTGCCTTGCCAATGGGCTACCCACTCTCACCTTACTTGACACATAAAAAAGAAGAAGAAAATTGGTATTTAAAATTATGAAGAAGATGGTTGGGGGTACAGTCAAAAGAAAACAAAGAATAGTTAACAATTTCTTTTTTTTTCTTTTGACCGCATTCCCGACCAGGTTCTTCATAATTTGAAATAATACAGTCAATCATTTGTATATAGAAAATTTATATTGAATGAATTACTAAGAACTAGAGGGAAATCAATGGAATTAATAATGACTGCATGTTATCAGACTTCTTAACATTTTCATTCAAAACCAGAAATGAAAAACTTCTACTAAAATGGAAAAAAATATTATTGAACCAATATTTCCTAATTTTAAGTATTTTAAACTAATTTGTTTTAGTTCTTTGGTTGTTGATCTCTCTATTCCTATACTTTTTTTTGCTGGTTTATTTAATTTTTTGAAGAAAACATATGGGTGTTAGATAATCAAATTTTAATGTAGTTATTACATGAGGACGGGGTGAAAGCTCCAAAACGTTGTTATTAGATGTAATTAAATATACTACAAAATTTAAATTAAGAAGAGGACTTTTCATTCACTATATCTAACTACTTTAATGAAACTCATCCAGTAGAACATATAACTTGAAGAAAAATTTAATGACAGTAATAGTAGTTAAGAAACTGCATATGTAACCAAAATTTTTATTATTAATTTATATTTTTTTTTGTAGAAAGGACTGGAAAAGGTTACGTAACAAATATCTAGATATGCAAAAGGAAAAGATGAAACAGTTGAAGAAACACATATATTTGGCTAGAAAGAAGGCCGAATTATCTAAACAAAACGGTGCATCTAAAAAGAATGACAATTCTTCTCAACAAACTGAAACTATTAAAGAAAAAAATGAAGAAAATACAGAAGGCAACTCATTTACTCAGGGATTAATTGTAAAAGTTAAATTCAATGAACCGGCTATTGAAGTGAAAGAATTGAAGGTATTAATAAGTTTTTTTTTTTTAAATATTTGTCTATAATTAAACATATAAGATCCGCTGACGCTAAATCACAAATATTTATTTTATTTTGACAAAGGGTATAATATACTTGTATGACTTAATGTGGTGATCAAATAATTGGAAAAATAAAAAGTAATTAAAAAAATTATGAAGAAAGTCAGGGGTGCGATCAAATAGGAACAAAAAATAGTTAACAACTATTTCTTTGCTGACATTTTGCCCTTCTTTGCAGAGCTTCATCAGGGCTAAAAAAAAAATACAAAAAAACTAGAAATAGGTTGACAATTTAGGATAATAAAAAAAACAGAAGTCAACTAAAGTGAGGTTAAAAATTATGTAAATATAAGTAAAAAATATATAAAAATAACCAAAAAGGAATAAAAATAATTTGTACTATAATAAGTAGAAAAAAACTTTATTAAAAAAAAAAAAAAAACAGATGGTTCCCAAGTTCATTGGGTTGCTATAGCTACACAGTATAGTTATTCAAATCTAATCGGACAATTTTTTTTTAATCTTACAACATATAGTCATTACGAGTAAACAAGAAACAATATATAATAATATAATATGATTTTTTTTTCTTTTGTTTCATCGCTTTGGTTCTTTTATGTTTTTTTTTCTTTCTACACTTTATTAATTTTTTTTTTTGTTAATCCTTTTTTTTCTCTTTCTTCCTTTTCTATCTTTTTTTTTTTTTTTTTTCATATTTTCTCTTTCAACCTAATGTGACTTTCCTCTTTTTATATCCTTATTCCCTTCTTTAACATAAATATTACACCTAAAATACAAAATACAACTAATATTCATTTTAAATAAATAGAATAGAAACTCGTGATATATACGTCATATGATTGATAAACGTAGTGATAGATATACAAATATACATTGAATAAATAATAATAAAATAATAAATAGATATAAAAAAGTAACAAATATATGTAAAAATAAAAAGGAAATTATTTAAACTATTAGATTTAAAATGCACAGGAGAATATATGTAACACATAAAAATAAAAAAGTAGATATAAGAGAAATAAAAACCTAAATTTTTTGTTACTTCCTTAATTTTCCGTCTCTAAGTGTGTGCAATTTTTACCTTAGTTTCCTTTCTTGTATCTTATTATTAATAACATATGATAAGGTCAACATATTTTTAGTTGTTTAGTTTTTTTTAAGTTGTGATAAAGCCCTGCAACATGGGACGAAACATTGGCAAATAGTTGTTAACTATTTTTTGTTTCTTTTGACCACAACCCCAACAATTTTTTCATATTTTTAAAAATATGGTGAATGATTTATATATAACATTAAAAAAATTAAATATTGCTATTATTAGATGTGTTTGTTATGAGAACTGGGCCCTTTTTCATAATTAAGTACAAACTAAGTCTTGTTGATTTAACTTAATACAATTACACTGACTTGTACTTTAGTACTTTTTAATATTACTATTAGTCCTCCCTATTATGAAAAAAATAAGTATTAGTGCAATTACCACGTTGTTTCTATACTTGTACTATGAACTAATACTATTAGCTTTCATTATGAAACAGGGCCTAGGTATAACAAACATATCTGAGAAAATAGTGCGACTAACCATTTTAACCTTCAATGAAAAATGAAATGGAATGATGGAAGATTGAAGACCAAAGAATTTTAAGATCAAGATTACTTGTTAGTAGAGGTGGTTTGTGTTACCTCTGCAAATATGAAATAAATTTTCATTTTGTGATGAATCTAAAAATCAATTTTGATTTGATTTTTATAAATGATCAATCTTATAATTATATCATCGCTTAGCAGTACTGAGGATGTTAAAATAAAATAAAAATGTAGCCACCCACAATATGGCTAGTGAGTGACCAGTGATGTTATAAGACATAAAAATAATGAAAAAAAAAAAAATAAAATAGATAAATAAAAATAGTTATGTTCATTCATATTGTTGAATTTAATTTTTTCACACCATTTTTCTTAATACTTTCTGTAACCCAAACACCCCTCTGCTGCAATGAGTTTGAATTATCGAGATTACTCTGTATTTGTCTCCCATTCTAGTTTTTAGGAAGTTCAGTTCTACTTAAGGTTAGATTCCTGATTCATTTTTGTTATTGTTAGTATTATAAAATAGCAGTTTTGGAGTTTTTAAGAATATTTTTTTCAAAATGTGGTTTTTATTTATTATAACTTTATAATATGTGTACTTATTTTTCTATTAGAATGGCTTGCGGAAAAATCAAGGTGCTGTGTTCGTCGATGTAAAAGAAGGTGATAATTCCATGCATGTTAGATTTGCCACTCCGGAGGCAGCTTTAGAATTCTGTGGGAATTCAACTTGGCCGAAATCTAAAGTCCTTAAAGGTAAAGAAATGTTTATTTATTTTTGTGTTAATTTATAATTAGAGTAGAAACTTTAACTGATCCTCACTTAATTGGCTTGGTGAAGAAAAAAAAAAAAAAAGATCTTAAGCACTAAAACCCATGAAGGGTCTTGGGTTTAAGTCCAGCTAATTTAACTAACTGTTTAAGGTCTGTAGGGCCAACTAAAAAAATACAAGAATGGGTTATAGGTGAAGTTCAGTATCAAAAAATTGTGGAGTGTTCTAACACAAGGAATTAGATATTATTATGTTTAATATTAGAAAATTATTATGTTACCCTCAGAAAATGCTGAGTGATATTATATGGATTATTTAAAAAATATTTTCATACTTATTGTTTTGTTTTTTTGTAGGGATGTGGTTATTTTCATATTTGTTTAATTTTTTTTTTATCCATCCTTCAATCCCTTTCTTAATTCAAAGCTTATTGTTGGCACATTAGTAGTATATTGCTAAAATATTCTATTTTAGCCGATTTATAGCATACTTACGAGCATTGTTGCTTATATATTGGTTTTTACTGCATAAAAATGCGGCCTTTGGTTATAATCTTTTTAGAGAGAGCTCTTTAATTTTGGTGAAAAAATCAGTTAAGGTGGAACTACTTGATGCTATTTGTATATTACAACTTGGTAGCAATGAATTTAAATAAAATGTTTTTCCTATTTTATACAATTAAAAATATGTAAAAAAAGAAAATTCAAAGAACCTCTCTGAATCATGCAAATGGTATTTATACCTTGACTTGTATCGTATGTTTGTTATAGTTTTGCAACTAACTGTAAATAATAAGTAATAAATAAAACTTAGTGCCGAAAAGCTTAAATTTTATCTTTGATGAGTTTAAAGCTTATGATCAGGCTAAAATTTCTTTAACATCTTGATATATTTTTATTTGTAATTCATTGTATTTACCAAGTTTTTTCATAGCATGTTTAAATCCTTAAATTATTTGCAGAAACATGTTCTTGTTTTTATTCACTCTTTAAAATAAATGAATGATACAAAATTAGGTTACTTTTCCTTATAATCTTCATATTCTTTTTTGTTTATTTTAGGTGAAAAAGAAGTTACCTATTGGAATAAAATTCAAGAAGAGAGGAAAGGTAAACTTTCGAAAAATGTAAAGAAAAAAGAAAGAGGGAAAGACAAACTGATGAGGAAAGCAGAAAATATATTGAGAAAACACATTACATTTGATTAGTGGATAATTTACTTTATATTTATTGTTACCATCCAGCTTCATAATTTTATTCTGTAAAACTTTAACCGGTTTTTTTTTTTTTTTTTATGTTGTGAATTTATAAATCAAGTTGAGAATCTTTAATTTAATTTGTACAGAAAATTATTGTATAATTTGATAGCTGAGTTGTATTATTATATTGAACACAATTGTATATATTATAAATACATACTGTAGAATTTAGTTTTTTGTATCCTCTGGAACTGATTAAATCCTTTTCTCTTGTTCATCATTATTTTTCCAAAATAATTTAGATTGTAGGATAATAGTCCAGGTGGCGGTCAATAAAGGTGCATAATAGTAGAAAGAACTATTTAGGGCTATACAGACAGAAAACAAGATACAGACATTATAAGTGAAGGGAGTACTGGATGTTTTTTTATATATA
>NW_027115271.1:648121-665089 GCF_000696795.3 Halyomorpha halys | reverse complement strand
TATATAAGGCAATCCACAGCGAAGGTGATGTTTGCCTAGTTATCTATAGGTGACCAACCTATTCTAACCATGGTGTGGGTCAAGTTTTTCATTTTGTGTGACCCTGAGTAAATGAAAAAGTCAATCCTCCAGGCCGAATTCGAACCGGTGCTGCCCGCCAATCTCAGACTGACAGACCTTCGCCCAACCATCTGAGCGACAGATGGCACTGGGATCTAATTCTGAATCCTTAATTTTACTAAAAATTTACGTTTTTTTTAAAACAAATATTTATCAATAAAAAAACAATATTTTATTATTACTTTAATAAACATAAATATATAACAATTTTCACAATTTAAAACAATTACAAACTACATCAACCAGAAAAATCTATCGAATTCTGCTTGAAACCTCATTCGTCATCGGGTGGAATTCCAAGCTCTTCATCAGTATATTTTGAAGTATCTGGCCATGGAAATTCTCCCTAAAACAAGATAAAATGAAAATTGTTAATTATATAATCAAATATGTTTAAAAGTTCACACCCAGTACAATAAATTATTTAAGAAAAGAACCCAGTATGACATGACACAACATATGATAAAATAAAATATAATCAAAAAACGGTACAAGCTTAAATAATATTATTTTTTTTTCTTCATCCTATCCTGCCTTCAGGATAAAAATTGAAACAATACTACTTAAATTTATTTTTATCTTGGGTAGTTCGGTGATACTGCCTTCCTTCTCTTCAGCATATGATGTAATTTTTGTTTTAAATTTAATTCCAAACAGTTGAAATGAAGGACACATTAAAAAAACATGGACACAATATTTATTAACTTTAATGCACATGTGGAAAGATTTACATTGGTGAATCATTTTTATAAGGTCTCCTCATATATTTAAAAATTCGTTACTCACCCAACAATACTGGGGCAGATTAGGTAAGAAAACAAAATTATGTTAAAAACTTTTTTGTTCGAAAGTTTTCTATTAAATGATTAGATATAATTGTAAATCTAAATCTAATTAGCTCACTACTCAGATGAAACCCCAAATTAAAAACAAGACAAAAATTAAGCATAGAATCATACTTTCTAAAACCTGTCTGGATCTATGATCTATGCATGGCAAATTTATGGATTAGTTAAACAGACTAACATCAAACAATCTTTCCAATCTATAACGCTATGAAGCTAAAACAACAATACTTTACACACAGATTTAAAAATTTTAACAGTCACTAAATACATACAAACTTACAACAAATATTTTTATGAAAAATTACTGAGACACCACAACTCTCATGCTTGAGAATACAAGGAGGAGACTAAAAAGAATGTAGATGAGCGATCTGCTAACCTGAGAAAGTAAGAAAAACCAGGGAAAAGATACCGCTGGTTGCTCTTCTTACTCTTTCCTTACATACCATTTTTTAATCAATTAAACAGTCAGACGTCTGTTGACTGTCAATCTAGTATTTGACAGGTGCAGATGTAAATAAAAAGAGAGAGAGAGAGAAAAAAAAGGATAGTTGTAGAAAGGATTATTTAAGAAAAAATATTAAATTATAGACGCTAAAGGGAGGAAGGAAGGGAAGGGATGAGGCATTCCCAAAACAAAATAAATGAATTGAGCACTATTGCATTTTAATTTTGGATTTGAAGCTAAGAGAATATATAACATGATATAAAAGTACACTAAAGTGTGGCTAAATATGATTACATGAAAATTTATATAAAAATAAACAAATTAAATTTTAAAAAATGAAGATATACAGTGAAAAATATAACTAAACAAGAATTACAAAAAGGTATCAGAAAAGAGAATGTGAATAAAATAATAACAAATAAAAAAGAAATATAAAAAAATACAATACACACTAAAGGATAGAAAATAAGAATAAAACAGAAAATAACACCCTACTGAATGGAGGTAAACACAAGAAGAAGCTGCAGGCGAATCCGAAGAACCAACAGGATCGAGGAGTGGGGGAATTTGGAATATCTTTACTTCAACATTATTTCACATCTTTTTCCTTTCAAATTTAATGCATTTGTCAACTGCCAATCCCCCATTCCTTTTTTCTGTTGATTCTTCGCAGCCGCCTGCAGCTTATTCTTGTGCCTACCTCCATTAAGTAGGGTGAGTGTCCTAATTTGTTCATTAGTCAATTTCCACATTAAAAACAAAATTAAAATTCATTTATCACAGTGACTATTTGTTAAAACTTTATCACAACAATCATTATCAAAAGAAAATAAAATGTGTTGACACTAAAATGGATAAAAATTAAACTATTTATTTAAACATTATTATTTTAGTTTTTGTATTGTTTTTTTAAGCCCTGATGAAGCTCTATAAGGTGCGGAGAAAAATTAGTTCATAGTTTTATTACTATTTGAGTTCTTTTGACCTCACCCCGACCATCTTCATTTTATATATTACACACCGTCAATCAACGATCTTCCAACAAATCTGTTTATTGTGTCAGATAGACACAAGGATAGACACACACTGGTAACTTCAGGCAAGCAACTTTCTAATCACAAAAATGGAACATATTGATCTTCATGAGAACTTGCATTATTTAGTTTAAAATGTAAGTTATTTACCTAGTTTTATAATCCACAACTGGTACAAATGGGATACTATTTATGCATGTTTGTTAAAAATAAATATTTATACATGGCTTCACATCAACAAGAAAAAATATTGAAGCAGCCTAAGGACTAACAGTTTACATAAAATACAAAAGATGCAATGTAAGTTTCATTTACGTTATCCACTTTCATTCTTACAGCTTCTTGTAATTTACCAACTATCAGTAAGAATGACCCTAAACCTATAGAAAATAACAATCAACAATAACAGCTTAAAACTTGAAAAATGAATTATTATGATCCATAATTTATGTCCTTACAGTAATATGATCGGATTCATGCCATAAGTGCCACAAAACCCACCACCACATGAAGCCTTGTAGCACATTAGCTCCAACAATTGATAATTTAGATGGAGGATAAGCACCACAACGATAAGAGTACCTGTAAAATATTTTATTTTTATTTTAGTGACTTAAAATGTTGAAAGCTGATAAGAAATAAACTTTTAAAACTTACAATCCACCACTATTCCTGGACTGCTGCATTAAGTGTCCATATATTGGCTTCTTCAAACTATTAACCGTTTTGAATAGATTAATGCCCCTGGAGAGGGACATATTGACAGAATTACTGAGACGAGATTAACTTAGATAATTATATAAATGAACCTTCTCAGAGTAAAAAAACCTTTACTCGGTTACAACCAATCCTAGATTTTTCTGAAATTTTATTCACCTGATTCTTATTTCCATATAAATATAGATCATGAGTAAAATAATATATAAAAATATTATTTAATTAAAAATATAATAATTAAAAAATAAATTTAAATGAGTAATATTTACAACAAATTAAATAATACTTGTTTTACTGATAGCTAGATAACGTTTCTGTAATAAAGGGTAGGTTACTTTATTATTGTTTTGAAACTTGGCTCCTTTATTTATTTTGAATACCTTAGATTTTTTTAATTGTTATGTTTCAGTGATAAATAACAGATTGACCTGTGTTAATAGCCTTTTCCAATAGAAACATTTTATTATTATTCTGTGATGTAGTTATTTTTATTATTTGAAGTTTTAATTCTATATTTATATAAGGTAACTCTTTTTACTCTTATATTTTGGAAACTGTTTCTTTGAGATATTTTAAATTATGGATCCTCCTGAAAGTTCTGATGGGAATAAAATCAAAAAAGTAAAGCTAGATAAACAAGCCATTGAATATACTGTCAAGTGTGATTGGAAAGACTGTCAGTGTGATTCTTTATCCAAGTATGAATTTTATTTGCACATAAGTAAACATGTCCGTGATGTAGAGATAAATGTTGATGAAAGTGAAGAAGGTATTCTACAAGTGTTTATTAGTTTATATTTTAGTGTTTAGAAATTATAGTTTAAAGTAGTATTTCATTTATTTCAGAATATTATAGCTGTCTCTGGTCTTCATGTAGTTATGATTCAAAAGATTCCAAAGAAATCGTCAGACACATCAAATATCATGCGTATTTGTCTGGTTTGAAAGCTTTGGGCAAAGCTGTGTCAGAAATTTTAGAACTTCCTGTAAATATACCGTTTTTACTACCCAACGTTTTATATTTTTTTAACCTCATCAAAATTTTAATTAATACTAATTATTTTTGCTGCAGCCATGTCTTATTACTTCTGAACACCATGTTATTAATAATGTTGGTGATGATCCGTACATTTGTTCATGGGATGATTGTGACATATCCAGTGTAGGAATTCAAGAATTTATTGATCATGTTCATTATCATATTAAAGTGATGGACAAAAAAAAATTAATGAAATGTTTATGGACTGGTAAGTTACATTTGCCATTTTTCTTTGAATTATAAATTAGTCATGCTCTAAAAATTAAAGTATTTGGTATGAATATGATTCATTTCTGTTCCTTTTAAAGGGCACTTACATTATATTCCAATTACTTCAAGTTGACTTACAATAGAAAAAATTGTAACTTAGGCTATTCCTCATTTACCATTTAAAAATATCTCAGTAAAACATTTGCATTACATCATATAGTTAAGAAGAAATACTGTAAAATGTAGTTTAATATACTATAAAGTAATTTATAACATTTATCTTAGTAGGAGTAATAGTTTTTATGATATTTAGGTACTTACATATTAACGCCACTGCAGAAAAAATTCTGCTAATGCATCAATCTACTCTTAAAGTTTTTGCAACAAATTATAGAATAAAAAACTTTATGTAAAATCAAAACATTTTATTTATATAAAGTAGTCAATCATCGAGAAATCTCACTCCTTCCTGTATGTTATAAAATATTTATGCTAATCTTAACTAGTCAAATCATGGAATACGCTGAAGAAATTATGGGAAACTACCAATGTGGTTTTAGACGAAATGTTCAACTATTGATCATTTTTTCATTATGGTAAATCTTGCAGAAAAAATTGGAATACAACAGGGGAGTTCATCAGCTTGATATAGATTTCCACAAGACCTATGATTCTATCGACCACCAGAAGCTGTATTCTGATTGAACAGGGAATACCAAAGAAGTTAGTTAATCTTGTACGGATGTGCATGACCGAAACGTTAAATAAGGCACGAATCGGTAATCATTATGCTGAGAGATTCCAGGTCCAGTCTGGTTTAAAACAAGGTGATTCTTTATCACCTATCTTATTTAATCTAGCACTAGAATACATCATTAAAAGTGTGATGAATATCGAAAGGGTTTAGCTTTGGGTGGTAAAATACAATTGCTTGGGTATGCTGATGATTTGGTATTATTGGGTGAGGACAAAGAAACCACGTTAATAAACTTCAGTAAGGAACTAGGTCTTGAAATAAATACGGATAAAACAAAATACATGGTTAGCAGTAGAAACGCGAGCAATTTTAGTGATATAGATATAGAAGGAAATACTATCTAATTGTAAAGTTTCATTTAAAGCTTTAAATTTTAAGATCCCCCAGGAAAGCGGAACCTGGCTTTTTTATTTAATATTGGTTGGCAGTCTTGGTGAGTTTAATTTTTAACTTATTTTGAACCGCTACAACCACCATTTTTTATTCCCCAAACAATACTTGGCAGACTCATTAATTTTGCCTAGTAATTGTAAATAATTTTCATTTAAGTAATCAAAAATCGGTGTGAAATAACTACCTTTTTTCTTCTCTTGGGCTCTTGTACTATGAGATTTCAAGAGTCCTAACACATTGGTGATAGGGGGGCCAGCGTTAGCTGTGTGGCAACATGCCTGACTACCAACCCAAAGGTTGTGAGTTCGAGCCTAGTCCCATCCGAGATTTTTACAAGCATAAAATTATACAAAACTCACTAACAGCCTCTCCCCCAGGCATTTGTGAGACCCATTAGCCAATGAGTGGCACTCACAAAAAATAGGTGTGGGAGTGACGAACCCACCCTACGAAAGTACCACGTCAAGAAACACACGATGTATTTCCTAATACATTGCATGAGGACTTAGACCTCCATGGTCTGTCACTCATATAATAATAACCTGCTACAATTTTTTCTCCATTTCATTGGCTGTAGAGTTATACTAGATTGCTCCAACTATGTATCCTGAGTTTTCCTCCTTGCTACTGGAATGGAAAACCCAATACTTCACTTACCCCAGTTTATCTTATTTCATCAATGTAAAGTTGAGGTGATCCCTGTAAAACTGGTTTGTGACATGCCTGGAAATAAAACATGGATAAATTAATTTGTTAAAATACCTAATTAAACAACTATTGGCGATATGTCCTAAGAAATTTTGGTAATCTCGAAGAAATCTCATTATCTTGGACCTATACATAATAATTTTTTATAACATCAGTGGGAGACAAGCTGTTTTGGCTAAGTGGTCTTGTTACAAGTGATTTTACCATAATGGTATAATTATTAAATGGGAAGTTTTCAAGTAAAAAAGAATTTACTTTAATAATTTATACATAGGAAGTATAGTATGGCTTATACTAATGGTAGAGATGACTGCACCGACCAACGATAACAATACAAAAGAACTGAATTGACTAGTGGCTACAGAACAAAAGACAAGGAGAGGATTTTGGATCGTATGTATTAGATTATATATATTGTATTTGGATCGTATATATTAGATTATATATATTGTATTTGGATCGTATATATTAGATTATATATATTGTATTTGGATCAGTATATATTAGATTATATATGTTGTATTTGGATCAGTATATATTAGAGGGGTACAAAAATATTAAGAATGGCAGAATACTATTTATGTATGTGCACCATTCAATAATGAACTATCTGTTTCAGTTTTGTATATTTCTTTAAATGGACAATGAGTCGAAGTTTTATTAACAATATGCTTAAATCTAGTAATTTTTTGATGTGTCAAATTTAGCAATGATGTTTCGAACCTTTGTCAATATGATAGACATATAAAAAGAAAAAAGTAACCAACAGAATAGAGAATTTTTATTGTTAACATTGTAATATCAACCCGTTCGAATTGGCATATGAAATTAATAATTTTTTTCAGATTGTGAATCAGCGTTTCAGATAAGAGCCAGACTGGCTGATCACATTAAGACTCACACCAAAGAGCATTTTGTTGCTTGTCCTAATTGTGGGCACACTTTCGCCAACAAGACAAAATTTTCAGATCATTGTTTGACCCAAAAGCCACTTGAAGGTAATTTTAATTTTATATTTTGTTGTTTATTAAATGTTTAAAATTAAACTGTTTTCAAGCTATTCTTTTTTTATTTAATGACAATGTTTTGAAACCAATTAATCTAGTATTTTTAATCTGTATTTATATAAATGCTACTTGCCAAAAATCCTCAGGCTTGTTTGTTCTTGTGATTTTTTTTTATTGCATCCTATTTCCACTTTTTTGATCATAAAAAGTTACAAAACAACGATAGGCAAAATAAAATGAAATTTGAATTTAATGTGATTTACAACTGTACAACTAATATATACAATAAGTAAATATGTTGTATGTTTCATTTACACTTGAAAATCTTGGGAAGGAACCACCCATTGGTGATACTTCAAGCATTAATTTAAATTAGAAGGTCCCGTGGCCATCTTCTTTTCAGATGCCTCGGAGGATTATCAAGGATTGTTAAGGATGAGAGATTAAGAATTAATGGGTTAGGATGGGTAAGGAGTTTAGAATGAAAAGACGCACATCTGTTTTGGGCCAAATCTGCAATGAATCGGATGTTAACGTCTTTGTGGATGAGTTTATTTGTAACATAATAAGGAGCATCAAAGATTTTACGTAGGATTTTGGGAGGAATTTGATGGTTTGGTAGAGCCCCAGAGCTCAATTCCATATGTTCAAATTGGTCTGATTATCGTAGTGTATATTAATTTTTTGTAGTGAATGGGAAGTTTAGAGTGTTTGTCAAGTAGGTGTTGTAGCAATTGAAATCTACGAGCAGTTTCTTATTGTTTCAGTTTTATATGTGGATTCTAAGTAAGTCTCTTTTCAAGATGGAGTCCTAAGTATCGAATCTGTTCAACAGGCATTAGTGGAGTATTTAAAAGGATACTGTAGGATAGGAGGGTAGAGGCTTACGATGGAGAGTAAAGGTGATCTGGTGGGATTTGTCAGGATTTATTTTGATTCTCCAGTTTTGACATCACTCTTCAATGGATGTTATGTGTTTCTGTAGTGTTTGTGATGCATTAGTAGGGTCGTTGTTTACAGACAGTATACATGTGTCTTCAGCATATGTTGTTAGGACTTGTTAGGGTGGGTTGGGATGTCAGCTATACAAACCGTTTAAAGAATGGGACCTAAGATACTACCTTGAGAAACATCGGCGGAATGAGAAAAGAGATGAGTAGGCTAGTTTATGATTTACTTTAAAGGAGGTTCTATCAGAGAGGTAGGAATGGATTAAAAGGAAATATGTAGGGGGTAGGAATTGACGAAGTCTATAGAGCCGACCTGGATGCCAGACTCGATCAAAAGCCTGTTCAACATCGAGGAAGACTCCAGTGCAGTACATTCCGCGCTCCAATGTGGAAGATATGACAGCAACCACTCGATAACACTGTTGTATGGTAGAATGGTATGTTCTAAATCCAAACTGGTGGTCAGGAATAATATGATATGAGTCAAGGATTGGATAGAGGCGTTTTAATAAGAGTTTTTCTAGAATTTTGCCCATAATGGGCAGTAATGAAATAGGATGGTAGGAAGATGGATAGAAATGAAATGTAAATTCAACTTTTTTTTTTTTTTCCTTCTAGAATTTTTATCAGATATTTGTTAATTTAATTAACCAAACATATAATGTCATTATAAACTTATATTTGTTCTGTTTCAAGTAAAAAATAATCTGCTAAAGTTAATTGATAAGATTAAAAAAAAAAATATTTATACCAAATTGATAGAATTTTAATATATATGATCTTAAACTAGAGTTAATTACTAAATATGAAGGTTGGGAAATCCTTTAATTAATTAAAACACATACACTACAAATATTTATCTATTGGCAGTTCTAAAATAATGCTAAATAAGCAAAATATGTGGATGCAGTACAAATGCCCTTTAATTTTTGGCCAAAAACCGACACTCAACGGCCACAAATTCAGGCCAACTTGTATCAGTCAATCCAAATAACTCCTCCACATGCTTGCATATGCACAAATTGTCATAGTTTGGCAAACATGTAGAGGTACCTTTAGGTTGATCCTTGTTCGTAACAGGCTATCAAGTTTTGTATTTTTAATTATTCTTTATACTTATATTGTATTCTATTCGATTTCAGAACATACATTTCAGTGTGACTATTGTTTAAGTCTGCATCCAACCGAAAGGATTTTAAGAAAACACATGGGACAGCATATACACCATTACAAATGCCCATTTTGTAATATGACTTGTAATAAACCTTCACTGGTTTGCAAGCACATAAGAAATAGACATCTGGATTATAAATCCTTCAAATGTTCATCTTGTACTTACCAGTAATTATAAGATTGATTGTATAACTTTTATTTTATAATTAAAATTATATTTATTGTGATGTAGATTTTTAACTTCTTTTCCAGGTGCAAATCCAAACATGATCTGAAGATTCATTTAATGTCCCATGTTAAGGGCTTTCAGTCCTGCTTGGAGTCGGGATGCAGTTATACTACTACATCTCAGCTAGCCTTGAAGAGGCATTATGAACAGGTATAACCATTTATATAAATAATATTTATAATAATCTAATATAGAAAAATTAATGTTTGTTTGTTCATACATATACATATACATATACACTGCTATACCGTTTATCCAATTGTGATGGAGCTTTTTGCTAATTGTTCAGGACTGTCCCAGGAAGATTATCGGCTGGCCCAATTTTTTTTTGATAAAAAAGTTATTAACAAAATTAATTTTTTTTTTTTTTATGGTTATTGTATGCCAATCGATTTTTCTTTTTCTGAAGAATAAGAGAAAAAAATTACTGATTCTATTAAGTTATATTGTATGTACAAAAAATTATAAAAACATAATGAGTCTTTGAGTTGGTCAAAAAATTTTTTGTTTTTAGGGAAAAGCAAATCATATTCATTTTTAGTGTCATCTCAAACTCTTAAATACTATTTTTCAAAGAAATTAAAAATTAGAAATTTTTCACCTTGATTTATTTAAAGCATTTTTTTTTTCTCCAAATGGCCATTGTTCATATAATCGTTCATAACTCTTCTGCATTAACCCTTATAAGGCCAAAATATTAGTTTCAAATAAATAAAAACTTTTCAAATGTTTTGTTTTATATCTCCGGTTCTAAATTGTTTAATTAGATTTGGTTTGTGCTTTTTGGTGCAGTTTATAGAGCCCTAAACCACTACCAAGTTTGTTGTAGATCGGTTGTCACGCTGAATTTAATTCAATTTTTTATTTTTCAAAAGAAATGAAAGGCCGATTTTGGGCTAAATAATTTTATTTTCTGATTTTTAAGAAAATTTATATTTCAGAGTTTCTCGGGATGCTAAAAACAAATATCAACTTTCACTTCTAAAAACTCTTTTATCACACTTTGATAGGTCAGTCCATCTGAACTGTTTCAATATAGTACTTATATTGAAGCACAGGGTTAATAACTATTTATATTTTATATAGTATACACACAATAATATCATAGATAATCGAATTATCTTAAAGAATAAGAAAAAATCACCTAAATCGGACCAGTATTAACGATAGTACAGCAAATTTAGCTGTTAGTATTTATGTTACCATAGTTACTGTCTTATCATTTCATCAATATGTTAATTGATATCAAAGTTTCAGTAGTGTTCAATTAATGTATATACATCCTTAAATATAGCAATAGCGAAGTGTTTGCTAGTGTATGAAGTGTGCCTTCATCCTTAGGCGAAGCGCTACTTCACTTCTGACTGGCTAGTTCAATATTGTTAGTGCACTGTATTTACAATCTATAGGTTGGTTGAACAAGAGAGACTATTATGGCCGAAACAAAATATTTATGGTTAAGGTGTGCTAATTAATTTTGGTTAGGGCTCTATGAAAACTGTAGATATGCGGATTGATGATGATAGATGGTGATGGTATGAATCATATATAGAATGACATGACATGACTCATGCTTCTTGCCTCTTCTCCTCCACATCCCTCTGTGTACCCTCTCCTCAGCTGCTGGAGGGCATTTCTGAAATGTCTCTACTCACTCATGGTTTTAAATCAAATTAGAATGAAGAAAAGATGGCTCTTTCACCACTGCTTCCGGTCACAGCTCGCTAGCGAGTGTCTTTTGTTATCTCGGCCACATGGGGTGCTGGCATTACTAATTAGCCATATGCTTATAGTGTGGGTGGTCACCCTTGTATCGAATCTTCCATTTAAACAGGACAGCTAGTATAAGTATAAATATTCATTTATTGTCTGTACCTTTTTGTATTTCTTGGTTATTTAAACTTTTCATTGTAAATCTTAATCTCTTAATAATAATAGAGGAAAGCTGTCGTCTCCATATAGGAGTTGAGGCAAGCACACCGGCTTGAAGATGTGGAGATTCTGCCTACTTCTTGATTCCCAATATCAGTAATGCAAATTTGGTAGTAGGCCGAGTTTTCTTAACTTATTCTGTGTTGGATTTCTGAATCCATTTTTTCAGAACATTACTGTCCCGAGATAAGTGAAATCCGGGACTACTTTTATTTCTTCTTCGTTACTGTACAGTTGAACATCTCCGTGTATTCTTACAAATCCTACATTACTTGCTCTTCCTAGTACTAATAGCAGACATTTTCTTCATAGTTCTTCATTCTCTGATACTTCATTACTGCTATTTTGTCCTCATAAAATATAAATAACAAGGAGTTGAGACAATAATCTTGTTTGATCCTCCTAGCAATCTTAAAATCTTCATAACTTTGTCCATTTAGGTCGGCAATTCCTTTTAGGTCTTGGTATATGGACATAATGGCTTCCATCAGGTTTCACGGAACAGGGAAAATATGATCCTGTGTTTGTCATCCTGGTCCCTGATTTTATCATTAATTACTCAAATTTCACAGTGTGAGATAACCATTCTGGTTATTGACCCCTCATATAGTAGAAGCTTTCATAGTAAACTAGGCAGTTGTCTGATGATATGAAGCTGGGCTTAAATAATTTTTTGTGAATTGTAAACTTTCATTTGTATGTGCAATATTATTCTAATATTATATGATTAATAATATTAATATTATTATTTATTGGAATAATGTTATTTCAGAAACATGTGCCTGGAAGGCAGTACGGGCCCTTTGTTTGCCATATATGTGAAAGCAAATTTACTAGAGGAGCATTTTTAACTAAACACCTGTTTAAAAAACACAATATAAAAAAGCCTCCTGGATATTCAAGATTTCTGTAAATTATTTTATTAATTTATTATAGTTCATGTGATCTATATAGATTTTGAAGTATTTAATTAATAATTTCCAATATTATAGATATAAAATTGATGGAGATGGATACAGGCGCCTTCAGACTGTGAGGCTTGAAAGCATCGATGTAAATGAAATGTCAGAATTAGATGAAATAGAAAATGAACTTAGAATAGCATGTGCATTATCTATTTCATCTAATAAATCAATGTGACCGCGATATTCGAGATCCTATTGATTTATTAGATGAAATAGAAAATGCAGTGAGTATTATTTTAGTAGTAGTCGCATATTACTTTTAAGGCATTTCAATTCAGTATATTAATCTAATCATCTTCTAGTATAGTAAAAAAAAACTGTAGTAGAAATATCGGAGTGGGTTATGGATAATAAAGTTACGCATAGTCCATTTTGGTAATCACTTAGATGGGTGACTATCAGCGTGTTAGAGGCAACTCACCTGGGGTATAGCACTAGGAACAATGGGCTGTCAACCTATGAAGCCATAAAAAAAATATTGATATATCAATTTACCTGATATATTTATAACTGTTACAGGAACCAGTTATATTTATTGATGGTTCAATTCACAGTGGTGATTAGTACATTTGCATTAGATTTACAAAAAATACAATTTAAGATTCTCTCTTTTAATTTAAAAAATAATAGGAAGATGAATTAACAGGTACGGTCAAAGGAAAACTCAAATAGTTGTAATGCTATTTATTGTTAGACAACATTTCGCCCCACGTTACAGGGCTGAAAAAAAGATACTAACACTTAATGGGGTAGAATTGAATGAACAATATCAATTAAGAATTTTTTAAAAAAATTGTACAATGAAGCTTAAAATTAAATAAGAATTACAAAACGTTTTAGACAATTAAAGAAAATGAAAATAACAATAGATAAAAAGAATTATAAAAATACAGGCATACTAGAGATGAAAAAAGGATCTAATAAAGATAATGAACAAGATAGGAAGTGGAGCGGTTTGACTACCTGCTTGATGGTAAGCGGCCAAGGAAATAAGGTGGCAGTTAAGAGACCTCATTTCCTTGGCCGCTTATCGTTCATTCAAATCTCTTGATTCTGCTTTCTAGGGTACCAAAATAGATTTATAAGTAGTAAATAAAATTAAAGATTGTTTTTTCACTCCATCACAAAGTCCATATCCCTTAGATAAGGCATTTTAAAAATTTGTTTTTCATCTACAATTGTTTATCTTAATTCACCAACTGATCTAGTTAGTTATTACATGCGGATTATATTAAAAAATACATCTCATTATTTATTGCAGTCAGTAAAAAGAAATAAAATAAAAACTGTACGACATTGTAGACATTTTCCCTTCACTCCTTCATTTTAACATTTTTCCTTCACTCCTTCATTTTAACATTTTTCTAAACCATAATTAAAGGTGCCCCTGTACCGTGTTCTAGTGAAGGTACTATGCCACTAAGTAGTTATGGATTTTTGCAGCTCGAAATTATGACTTATTATTACTGAGATTTTAGTTAGTGAAATCTGCAAATCTTCAGATAATGACTCATATAGTTGGAACATTGTTGTTCTGATCAAGATTTGTTTTTTGCTTTTTTTGCTGTTGAAGGTATGGAAGCTTTGTATTAATGGAGGATATGGAAAAAAAGAAAATGTATTCCCTCATATTTAAAAATTTTCACTGGCATTATATATTTTAAACATCAAGGAATAAACTTTGTTTTATCAAATTTATGTTTGGGGATAGTAAATTGAAGCATTAATAGATGGGTATCCTTACTTATTTTGATTCTCCAGTTTTGACATTACTCTTCAATGGATGTTATGTGTTTCTGTAGTGTTTGTGATGCATTAGTAGGGTCGTTGTTTACAGACAGTATACATGTGTCTTCAGCATATGTTGTTAGGACTTGTTAGGGTGGGTTGGGATGTCAGCTATACAAACCGTTTAAAGAATGGGACCTAAGATACTACCTTGAGAAACATCGGCGGAATGAGAAAAGAGATGAGTAGGCTAGTTTATGATTTACTTTAAAGGAGGTTCTATCAGAGAGGTAGGAATGGATTAAAAGGAAATATGTAGGGGGTAGGAATTGACGAAGTCTATAGAGCCGACCTGGATGCCAGACTCGATCAAAAGCCTGTTCAACATCGAGGAAGACTCCAGTGCAGTACATTCCGCGCTCCAATGTGGAAGATATGACAGCAACCACTCGATAACACTGTTGTATGGTAGAATGGTATGTTCTAAATCCAAACTGGTGGTCAGGAATAATATGATATGAGTCAAGGATTGGATAGAGGCGTTTTAATAAGAGTTTTTCTAGAATTTTGCCCATAATGGGCAGTAATGAAATAGGATGGTAGGAAGATGGATAGAAATGAAATGTAAATTCAACTTTTTTTTTTTTTTCCTTCTAGAATTTTTATCAGATATTTGTTAATTTAATTAACCAAACATATAATGTCATTATAAACTTATATTTGTTCTGTTTCAAGTAAAAAATAATCTGCTAAAGTTAATTGATAAGATTAAAAAAAAAAATATTTATACCAAATTGATAGAATTTTAATATATATGATCTTAAACTAGAGTTAATTACTAAATATGAAGGTTGGGAAATCCTTTAATTAATTAAAACACATACACTACAAATATTTATCTATTGGCAGTTCTAAAATAATGCTAAATAAGCAAAATATGTGGATGCAGTACAAATGCCCTTTAATTTTTGGCCAAAAACCACAAGGTATGGAAGCTTTGTATTAATGGAGGATATGGAAAAAAAGAAAATGTATTTCCTCATATTTAAAAATTTTCACTGACATTATATATTTTAAACATCAAGGAATAAACTTTGTTTTATCAAATTTATGTTTGGGCATAGTAAATTGAAGCATTAATAGATGGGTATCCTTACTTTTTAATCTTTATATTTATAGAACATGTTTTAATTCTTTTTTGGTTTATATTTTCAGTACATTATCAATTCTAGTGAAGATGTGGACGATCCTTTATCCGCCGAGGTAAGCATCTTTTAATATTTTATTCTATTATCATAATATGGTAGCTATCCGAATGTATTTCCATAAAATACTCTATAAATTTCTTTTCCTTTGCATGTGTTGAAGAAGTTAACCACAATTATATTAAAATATATTTATATTTGTTTATTTTTAAAATGGAGGAATTAAGTAAAAATATTGTTGGAGCCACAGCCTGGTTGTACTATAGACACCCACCCTAACACTATTTAGTTAATTTAGGGCTCTAAATACTGTATTGGTAGAGGATAAAAAAATAGAAATAGAAAATTTAAATTATGAAGAAGATGGTCAGCGTTGTGGGCAAAAAAGAACAAAGTAGTTTTCAACTATTTATTGTCCGAGGTTTCGCCCCACTTTGCAGGGCTTCATCAGGGCTGTTCAAGACGATAGTTTTGTAGGTTCTTTTTTGACCGCAACCCTGACCATCTTCTTCATATTTTAAATTATACGGTCAACTATTTATATATATAAATAAAATTTAAATATTTCTGCAAATGGAAGAGACAATGTAGAAAAAATAATAGGTGAAAGAGAGAGAGATAAGAAAATGTGAACATGCACTATTATATGGTTGATAAAATATAGAATAAACTAAAACAATATTTAATATAAAAATAGAAAATATAAAAGATAGAAAACTACAAGGAAAATGATAAATGATAAAATACTTAAAAAAAAAAAATCAGAAAACTTCTTTGATAAATAAAAATATACTAAAACAATAGAAGAAAAATTTAATGAGAAAATGAATGAAACAGAATAAAATTAAGCTACAAAGCTCTAGTTAACAAAAGAACATTAATAAATAACAATGGTAGATATTATTAGTGATTACAAGTTACTATTGGTTTTAATTAATATTAGTACTAGTGTGGGTTATAGAAACAGAAAGATATGTATAAAGAAAAGATGAGATACTTGCAGAGGTGAATATGTACGGATTGATATGCAGATAGGTGAAATGATAAAGATAATAGATACAGTTAATAAAATAGAACTGAAGATAGCTAGATAAGTAAATAAAGAAGAAAGGTAAAAAGATACACTGCACACACTAGGCAAGGTAAACAGACACTGTTATGTATAATCCAAAGAGGTTGCCACCGCAGAATGTATGAATCATCTCTGCTAGCAATAACTTACTTAAAAAATTGTATACTATTGAAATACATTTGCAGAATTTTAATGGTGCATGGTTTAAGGTTGTAAGGGTAAAATGAACGATAAAATAATCTAAAGTAATGGTGCAGAAGTGGTTTGAACAAGAATCATACAATGCAAAGACGGTCAATGTACTTACATCACGTTACGTTTCTTGGAAAGTGACATATATAAGTCCTGCTCGACAAAAATATATTGCAATAAATATAAATAATTAGTTGTAATTCTACAACTTAAGTTCAATAGGTTTTTTTTTTTTTTTTTT